>NC_044982.1:18596747-18896747 GCF_008728515.1 Papio anubis
ATCCCTGGAGCAGTATACACTGAACCAAATTTGTAGTCTTTTATCCCTCATCTCCTTCCCATCCTTTACCCCTGAGTCCTTAAAGTTCATTTTATCATTCTTATGCCTTTGCATCCTCATAACTTAGCTCTCACTTATGAGTGAGAACATACGATGTTTGGTTTTCCATTCCTGAGTTGCTTCTCTTAGAATAATAGTCTCCAATCCCATCCATCTTGCTGCAGATGCCATTAATGCATTGCTTTTTGTGACCCAGTAGTATTCCATTGTATACATATACTGCAGTTTCTTTATCTACTCATTGATTGATGGGCATTTGGGGCTAGTTCCAAATTTTCACAAATCTATCAATCCTGCTACTGGGTATCTACCCAGAGGAAAAGAAGTCATTATACAAAAAAGATACTTTCACATGCGTGTTTATAGGAAAAAATTTCTTTAAATTGGGTGTTTTATGTTCTTAAGTAGATAAGGTTCAATACATTTCTTTCATATCTTCGTTCAGTTAATCATAGAGCATTTATTTGCTCAACACTAGTTTGTCAGGCATTGTGCATACGGTTGTAATATAAGGATAGAGAATGTGGTTTTCTGCCCAAAAGTATTTTTTGTATTGGGGAGGGTGGTATAGAGTCAGATATACACCTACAGGTCTTAGAAGACACAGAGGAGATGACAACTCTACCTGGGTTGATTGGGAAGTCTTTTAGAGGAGGTGATGTGTAATTTGAATGTTCAAGAAGGGATGGTTGGGAACTCTCCACGTTGCTAAGGAGGGGCATAGCATGTGCAAAGAACTGAAGATTGAGAGGTAAAGGGATATGGGAGAAAAACAAGTCATGAAAGATGGTTTAAACAACGGAGGAAGAGTGGGGGCACTGACCTCCATCAGTAAGCTGAAGTATTCACTGGAATAATGGCTTTTTTTTTGGAGACGGAGTCTCGCTCTGTCACCCAGGCTGGAGTGCAGTGGCGCCATCTTGGCTCACTGCAACTTCTGCATCCCGGGTTCAAGCAATTCTTTGCCTCAGCCTGCTGAGTAGCTGGGATTACAGGCACCTGGCACCACGCCCGGCTAATTTTTTTTTGTATTTTTAGTAACGATGGGAATTCACCATCTTGGCCAGGCTGGTCTTGAATTCCTGACCTTGTGATCCACCTGCCTCAGCCTCCCAAAGCGGTGGGATTACAGGCATGAGCCACCGCACCCAGCCAGTAATGGCATATTTTAATTAATCTGTAGTTGTAGGGATGGAGAAGGCATAGATTGAGAAGATCTATTGCAGCCAGAACTAGGTAACTCAAGGTCAATTCCAGGCTGAAGTATGCTGGTGAGAGTGTGCTGGTGGGAGCAGAATGGGTTGGGGAGGTGGGGCAGTGGAGCTATTAATAAGATTGGAGCACAGGGATTGTAAGTGGAAAGTCATGTCTGCTATGAGCACAGGTCTGATAAGAGCAGTAAGTGGACAGAGCAGAAGCCAGGTTGGTGCATGTATAGTGGATAACTCTGTAATCAGGTGGATGGCATTGCTACAGTATCTTCATAGTGAAAGGTGATGAACTTTTTAAATACCCAAATTTGACATTTCAAAGCTTATGTTTTATTTTCTTGTGATTATACATGTGTCTCTCTTGTGTTCATTTGAAGGAAGCATTAAAAGTATTAGTTTCCATTTTCTTTTAAACTAGTGAAATAAGCCAGGGCTATATTTTATTTTATTTTAACTTTTTTACTATTAAGAATCTGTTGCTGACTCCAGTGCATTCTAATTCAACTAACCTGGTTTGAAAGACTAATTGTTGCTCTAAGACACATTTTCAGTGTTTCAGACAGTTCAGACTTCATTTCCTTTTCTCTGAACCTTTAGTTTTCCTGCAGTAAAATCTCTCAGGATACAAAAACTTTTTACTTTGTGTTTGCCATTTTTTTTCCAGCAAGATTTTATTGGGATCTGTGTTCCATTTGTTGAAATGCCCATCGCAGGCCAGGTACAGTGGCTCACGCCTGTAATCCCAGCACTTTGGGAGGCTGAAGCGGCTGGATCACCTGAGGTCAGGAGTTTGAGACCAGCCTCACCAACATAGTGGTGAAACCCTGTCTCCACTAAAAATTCAAAAACATTAGCCGGGCGTGGTGGCAGATGCTTGTAATCCCAGCTACTTGGGAGGCTGAGGCAGAAAAATCGCTTGAAGCTGGGAGGCAGAGGTTTCAGTGAGCCGAGGTCGCGCCATTGCACTCCAGCCAGGGCAAAAAGAGTGAGACTCTGTCTAAAAAAAAAGAAATGCCTATCACAAAGAGTTCAATAATGACAGATGAATGTAGGTGCTCAGATTGGATAATTTTAATGAATATACATTCTTTTTGGGATAATAAGATGACCCCTGGAAAGAATAAAGATTTGTTTTTTGTTTTTTTGTTTTTTTTTTGAGATGGAGGCTTGCTCAGTCACCCAGACTGGAGTGCGGTGGCGCGATCTGGGCTCACTGCAAGCTCCACCCATTTGTTTTTAATAGCAGAAATAAATATAATACAAAGGAGGAATTTATATAAAGATGACAAGGGTATTGTTTCTTTACAGTTTTTTTTTTTTTTGCTACTGGTATTTATGATTTATTGTGGTTTTCAGTGGTGTTCTTAAGTTTTCTAAGTTGTGTCTGGAAAATCTCATCTAGGATCTGAGGATAGTGGATGGAAATGGAAGTATGGGTCTTTGGACCTTCATTCAGTTCAACCAGAACAAGTTCCTTTCCATTTATCTTATAGAGCTTCTATTTAAGCTTTTTCTGGAGGAGAAAGTTCCAAAACAAAAACATAACCTGAAAATATGTTAGATAAAACTGCTCAAAAGAATGCTGCTATTCATAATGACTTTGGGATGGAAACTTATTTAGAAATCATAGCATGAGACTTGCAAATTTTGGAATGTTATTCAAATACATTGTATAAAAAGTAAGCAGTCTTACTGGGATTTTCTAGGACTAGGACTAGAAAGACTAGATCCATCCATAGTGAAAAACGCAAATTTGACTAAGTTGCTCTTCCTCTTCTCTGTAAGAAGAAAGAGGCCAGGCTTAATGGCTCACGCCTGTAATGCCAGCACTTTAGGGGGCCAAGGCGGGCGGATCACCTGGGGTCGGGAGTTCGAGACCAGCCTGACCAACATGGAGAAACTCCATCTCTACTAAAAATACAAAATTATTCAGATACGGTGCCTGGCTGGGATTCCAGCTACTCAAGAGGCTGAGGCAGGAGAATTGCTGAACCTGGGAGGCAGAGGTTGTAGTGAGCCAGGATCGCGCCATCATACTCCAGCCTGGGCAACAAGAGCGAAACGCCATCTCAAAGAAAAGGAAGAACTTCAGGGTGATGAAATTCAGGATTGATCTCCTGCTAGAGGGATAGGGATTCTCAGTCCTACTGAATCTTGAGAGTTGGTCTTGGTTTGCTATGAAGGATCTGTTCATGCTGCTTCTAGGGTGTCCTAGGACTCAGCTGATCTGGTTTGAAAGATGAAATTAGATTGCCACCTCTAATTTTCACCACGTTTTCTAAAATCCTGTAATATATCTGTTTTAAGAAACCATCTGTTGAAAAGTAGACCATGGATTTAATTGGAGCTTTTATTATTTGCGTCCTAAAAGAGCACATTAATTGGAAATTCCCCTAGTTCAGAGAAGTTGGAATGTGAAGAGAGAGCTTGTGAAATTCTTTGTTCTTTCTTAATTTCTTCAGCCAGTAGTATTGGGCATCTGCTGCTATGTGCCAGAGATTTCCGAGTCCTTGGGGGTATAGTGGTGGGTTTATTTGTATCCATTCATCAAGAACTGCTTTATGGTATGAAATCTGATCTTCCTGATCCTGAGTAAAATGATGTCTCCTTTTCTCTGCTCTTGATTTACATGTAGGCAATCCATACGTTTTGGTATGTTACTTTCCCTTTGATTTTCTAGTATGTCCTGTTAGTATTGGTGTCCTGTTGAGTGTGTTTGCCACCTAAGGGTGAGAACTCCACCTCATACTTCTTTTAGAGTCTTCCTGGGGTCCAAGTATTGAGTACTAAAATAGGTGCTGTTTGTTGGATTTATTTCCCATTAGAATTTATCTTGTTACTTTTAATTTTGTGGCTGGACAGTCCTACAGGTAAATTTTATGTTCTCTCCTGTTTAATAATGCAGAATATTTGAAGACGTTGGAAAATACTTAAAATGATAAGTTAAAGCATTTTGCCGAATGGTATGATTAATATGTTACCCATTTTATTATTGTGTCTGCATAGGAAACTTCCTGGAAGAATGCATAGCAAAATAATAGTGGTTATTTCAGGGTAGTACTACTTGATTATTTTTGTTTCTTTTCCCCCGCATATTTCTATGGTTAAATGTAATTTTAAAGTTAAAGTGAGAATCCTCTGAAGCGTTTTACCCCTTGTGTTTTTTTTCTTTTTACATTCCTAGTGAAGTAGGTTATCTTAATGATAATGCTTTTATTTTCCGTAGGAGGCATGTTTCTATTGAGAAAATATAGTATTGAAATGATCATCCATGAGGTCAGGAGTTCAAGAGCAACCTGGCCAACATGGTGAAACTCCGTCTCTGCTAAAAAATACCAAAATTAGCTGGGTGTGGTGGCGCGTGCCTGTAATCCCTGCTACTCAGGAGGCTGAGGCAGGAGAATCATTGGAGCCTGAGAGACAGAGGTTGTAGTGAGCCGAGATCCTGCCACTCCAGCTTGGGCGACAGAGTGAGCCTCTGTCTGAGAAAAACAAAAATAACAACAAAAAAGCTATTATCCAGAATGCTGATTTGTAAAGATACTTTATTTATCTTGGTCATAAATTCAACAGCTAAAAATTCATTTGTATCCTTTCATATTTTCTGTTTATTACTCCAAAAGATACTAAGAAAAATGCTGAACTCTCAAGGTCTCCAGCGAGTGAAAATCATAGCAAGTGATAATCTCTGGGAGTCCATCTCTGCAGCCATGCTACTTGATGCCGAACTCTTCAAGGTGGTTGATGTTATAGGGTAAGGCATGTTTTACTTGGAAAACTAACGGTTTCTGATTGCTTGCTCTGTGTATTGACTGTTTCTTGCCTTCTCCCCATTTGATTACATTCTCAGAAGGTAGCTGTCCTGTATTTACTTATCTGAAGCATGCATGGCTCATGGTTCATTACTTTCTCTTTTAAATGTATTTTAGGATCTTTCTGTGACAAACATGTATTGATAACTTTTAAAAAACATACTGATGTTTGGGATCATAAAACAGAGCTTTGTTTTAGATTAAGGGGCAGAGTAATACCTGTATTTAATTTTAGAAATTATAAAGACAAAGTTGTGAAATTAGTTTCTAACTCTCAGATATTCTGTGGCTGGAAGTTCTTGCATGAACACTTTTGTAAGTGGTTCATTATGGTCACTGACGGTAACTTTTATCATGCCTCCTTAGTAGGATAGTTTTGACCCCTACTCCTTATTCCATTTCTGCCTTTTAGCCCTCTGGGCCCTGACCTCATTGAGTTCATTTTTTTAAAAAAGTGAATTTACATTTGTCCTACCGTGCCACAGGATATAAACATTTGAAAAATAGAATGTGTGTGTGTGTGTGTATGTATGGGTGTAGAATTTGTTCTTTATCCAGTGTGAACACTGATTGATCTCTCCATGTGCTTTATTTTTTTAATGAAGAATTTTGAATGTACACAAAAATAGGCAGAATAATACAGTGAATATCTTTGTTCTTACCACTCAGCCTCCTGAACTGTGAACCCATGGCCAATTCTTCATCCATGCATCTATCTACTCCTCTTCCTTTCCTGCCTACATTACTTTGAAAGAAATCCCAGACATTATTTCTTCCATAAAAATATTACTGTGTGTCTCCAAAGATAAGGACTATTTTTCTACTTACCATAAACAATACTATTATTATACCTAAAATGTAATAGTTTTTTATATTAAATATCCATTATTATTACTTTATAGTTTTATTTGATTGAATCTGGATCCATTTAAAATTCATACCTTGTGATTGGTTGATATTTAAATCTGTTCTAATCTTTAGGTTCTTGCTCTTCTTTCTTTTTAATTTGTTGAAGAATAGGGTTGTGTGTCTTATAAACTTTGTGTCAGTCTGGATTTTACTGATTTCACCCCTACAGTTTAATAACTTGCTCATCTCTCCTTTTTCAATGGTTTTTGAAATTGGTGAAGGTGTGGTTAGGTTAGATTTAGGCTTAATTTTTTTGCACGATAAATAAAATCTCTTCATTATATTTAAACATTTTATACATTGAAATTAAAATTAAAGTTTTGCTGTTGTTAAAGCTTTCATAAATAATTGAAGTCTTGAAGGAAAACAAAGTTGTGTTCATCTAAATGTATTTTCTTAATATTAAATGAAAGTATGGGTTTTACTGTATCTTCATGAAGGGCTTGGATATGTACTTCATTTTTTATTGATATAGGTATTTTAATGTAATGAATTTTCCTCTGAGTACTGCCTTAGTTTTATCTCATAGGGCTGTTTTATCATTAATTTCTAATTTTATTGCATTGTGGCCATTTAATACCAAATGTATTATTTACAATTTTGGGGAAAATTTCTCAGGAGCTTATTTTTAAAAATCTGAAAAAAACCTTCGCATTTTTCTTGACTATCTCAAGAGCATATTTTGACTTATTAAGATGTATTCTTTATTAGGATACAGAACTGAGTTTATGACATCTACCTTTTTGATTATATTGTTCAGGTGTTTGGATCTTAACTATTTCGTCCACTTGAACTGTTCAGGGCTACCAGGTGTGTTTGTTTCCTTGTGTTAGGTCTGTTTCTCCTTTCAATCTCAGGCAGTTTTTGCTGTGTGGAAGCTTCTGCTTTGTTATTTGGTACATAAATACTGATGAATGTTTTATCTTCATTATGATTTATTTCTTATCATTAGAAAATGCCATTCTTTGTCTCATTTAAAGCTTCTTGGCCTGAATTCTGCTTTCTGTGTGATTAAGAGATCCCTGCTTTCTTTTCATTAGGATTTGCCTAATATATTTTTGCCCTTTTATTCTTTACCTTTCAAGGCCATTTGCTTTTATGTGCATTGCTTGCAAATAGCATAGAGTTAGATTTTGCTTTTTTAAAGCTCCTCTGAAAATCTTTATATTTTAATCAATGAACTCATTTTAAAATATAGCTGATGTTTGTGTTTTCTATGCTATTACATTGTCTCTTGTTATTGAATAATTTATACTATCCATGTACTAATACAAGCTATTCTGCTATATGATTTGTTTACTTTGCACTTATTTAAGGAGGTGTTTCTTTTGTTATTTAGCAAGTTTTGTTTTTTGTTCTATCAATTATATTTATACTGATTTATACAAGTATTTTCAACTGAGAATAATTTTGCCTCCCGGGGGACATTTGGCAATGCCTGGAAATATTTTTAATTGCCACAAATAGGTAGGGTGGTGCCACTGGAATCTGATGGATGGAGGCCACGGATGTTTCTAAATATCCTTTAGTACACTGGATAGTTTTCCCATAACACAAAATGATCCAGCCCAAAGTATTAATAGTGCTGAGGTTGAGGAACTGCTTCATACTAATACTCTTGGTTTTCTCTTCATTTAGTTATTGTCCATTGGTTTACTATAAGCAATACTACAATTATTTGATAACTTCTTCCTCCCCTTTTCTCCCCTACCATGGAATTTTAATTACTAGAATTATCTTAGTTTTAATTTTTGTACTCTTAAATGAACTTACATGAACTTAAGCTTCTACTATATTGATTTGACAGCTACAAGTTTTAACTGTTTACTCCCAGATAATCTGCAAACTTAGTTTACATTTCACCTTCTTTCCCTCTTGTCCTATTTCATGTAGCTATATTAGTTGTACTTTAGCCAAGTGTGTAATATTTATATATAATTTAATTACTATTTCTTTTAATCTGGCTCTACCATTAAACATATTAAATGCTCACCTTCAAGTCTTTTGCCGAAGTTTCTCCCTCAGTTTCTTGGATGTCAGAAGTGTAATTATCTATTAAATGTCTCAGAAAGTGCTAATGGAAACAGTATTTCTTGATGTGTTTAGATGTTTATTGATGTTTATCTATGACCTTTATACCTGAAGGACAGTTTGACTGGATATAATCCATTTTTAATCCTTGAGTATCATAAAATTTGCTCCATTGGTTATTTACATAAAATGTTGCTATTGAGAATTTCGACTCCAGAGATATTTCCTTTTCCTTATAAGTAACTTGACACAATTCCTTTATGCCCAAAGAATATTTTTATTCATCTTTAAAGTTTAGTTGTTGTATACACTTTACCATTTCCAGATATATAGTATATGCATCTCTTAATGTCTATATTTAAGTATTTTCTTAGTAAGGTTTACTTAAGTTATAAGCTAAATCATTATTCCACTCCATTACTTTAGTTTTCTTTTTTGATGTCCCAGTTATACATCTTGCTCTTATTTGCGTAGCCTTTATTTTGTATTTCTCTGAATTTTTCTCTACCTCTTTATTTATGTTTTCTATTATTTTATCCTTACTATTCTGTATTCCTTACTGTGTTTTCCACAGTGTCTGTTCTGTCTAATGTTCCTTCTAGTTTAGCCTTCATTTCTAAAATGTGATTTTTAAAATAATTCTTCTATAATTCTCTCATTTTAATTTCCTATATCACTAACAATTCATCTTTAAAAAATTTTTAATTGAAGTATAGCATACAAACATACATATATAAAAGTACAAAAATCATCGGATTATAGCTTAATGAATTGTCACAAAGCGAACGTACCTATGTAACCACTACCCAGAAAATTATCAGTGCCCAAGAAGCTTGGTTATTGATATCTCCTCTTGGAAAGATTTTTCCTTGGAAATCTTTCTAATCATTAACCTCTGTTTTTGCCTTAAAGATAACTACTAATCTGACCTCTAACACCATGGACTAATTTTGCTGGTTTAAAAACTTTATTTAAATGGCATCTTATAGTAGCTGTTATTTCAGTCAATATTATATAAATGAGATGAATGCATGTTGTTATATATAGAGGTAGTTCATATTTATTGTTTAGCATCCAACTGTTGGATGCTAAGTGTAGTATACCACAACTTATCTGTGTATTATTTTTTAATGGTCATTTAGACTGTTTCCAATTTTTGGCTGTTGGAATTTTGTTCAGGAGATATTTCTTGGCTCACATCTTCACAGGAAGACTATTCCTTCCTGCCTCATTCATGTTGTGCTTGGCCTGTGCTATATCTGAAGATTTTTGTTTTACAGTTACAGTACTTTCTAGAGTCTGTTTCTGCTGGGCCCCATTCTTACTGACTGAAAGTTGTTCTCCTTTACACGAAGTGTTCCTGCCTTATTCAACTTGGATTCTACTTCAAACAGCTTATTTTCATGTTGAAGCTCTGTCATTCCTGATTATTTGCTACCTTCTCCTGAAATTGTTATTGCTTAAACCTGTGTTGTTCAATACAGTAGCCACTAGACACATATGTTTAGGAAGCACTTGAAATGTGGCTAGTTTGAGTTTAGCTGTGTTATAAGTACAAAATACACACTGGGTTTTGAAAATTGAATATAAAAATATTATTTACAATTGTTTTACACTGATTACATGTTACATGATAATATTTTGGGTATATTGGGTGAAATATATCATTAAAATTATGTTCTCCATGTTTTCCTGCTTTGTAAATTAAATTAAATTTTTTTCATTTATGTGTTTTATTGTGGTAAAGACCTTTGCTGGTTTTTAATGTGGCTGCTAGACAATTTAAAATTATAATGTATGTGTGGTTCATATTATATTTCTCCTGGACAAATCTAGTTTGAACTCTTACGGTATTGGGTTTGATCTCCTAGTGAATTCACGGTTTTGAGCATTCTCCCCTAACTTCAAGCCTGTGAAGATGTTCCCATCTTCCTGAGTCGGTCTTCTATTCTCCCACTTAGGATAGGGTCTACTCCTTTTGTGTGAGTACCAGCCAGTCCCCTTTCACTTCCAGTTTCCATATACCATCTGCTGATCCTGGGCCATTTCTGATGCTGTGAGGCTCCTGGGGAGAGTCTCTGTCACCTGGTTTGATGGCAGTGTTATCTGTTTTTCCTTTCCCTTATCTGGTTGGTCTGTTTGGCTTCAGGAGGAGTACTGAGGAGCTTCAGAAACTGGGCTGCTGTCATGTTCTGCATTGGCCAAAAATTCTAATTTTTTAAAGTACAAATAGGTTCCTCTGTTAGGATAAACTATGAAGTTGGTTTACTTTCAATTATCTTAATTTTGTCTATAATTGAAGTTTGAAAAATAATGCTGTGAAATGATAGAGAATGTTTGCCTGCTTATGTGCATTAAAAATTTATATTCTTAAAGAGCCTTTACATTTTGTTGCACTAGGAATAAATATATACATAGAGAAAGACCCAGATTTTAGTATTAGTTCTGCCTTTCTTTGCTCAGATCATGTAATAAATCATTTGGGTTTTGAATGTAGTAACAGTTTCATTTTCTGAATGAAGGATATACCCCCTATTCCTATAACTTCAGTAAAGTTACTTTTTCATTTTGTAAATGTAATATGCTCATTATAGAGACTTTGGAAAATGTAGAAAAGTATAAAGATAGAATATACTCATAATCCTAACATCTACTGCTTATTGGTAACATGCTAGCATATTACTTTCCAGGGTTTTCTTTAATATAGAAATATATTTTAACCAAATACACCAAACATGCATTTGGCAACTAGACAACTGGATGACAACTAGATGGGGTATTAAAAATTAACATTTGGCTGAGGTAACAAAGCTGAATTTCATGGAAACAGAATGAAGTTGTGGGATAGAAGAGTAAATCTAAAAATGTAGTTTTTTGAATTTATATTAGTTAAAAGACTAGTAGCCAGATTTTTCAGGTTGGGTGTTATAGTGCCACAACGATGATTGCTTAACCCTGTTAGATGCTAGATTTCTTTGTAATGTAGATTTGCAATACTGAATAGATGCCTGCTTTCACCTGAGTTTAGTGACTCAGTAAAATCTTAGTGGAACCTCGTTTTTCTCTAATACTTCTTTTTATGTTCTCCAGTATATATTGTATATTATTTTCTTACTCATGAAATCCTGGAATGCCAAATTGATATTGTGCCCTAATTCATCTTCACTAGGTATAAAGAATTACCAAATAGGATTTTTTTCCTAAAAGATTTGTGACCTAAAATGGAATTAAATAACTAAAAAATAACACAAGTATTCACAATCATTTTTTTGATGTTATAAATACTACTATACCAAACTACAAAGATTAGAATTATGGTATAACTTAATCTCCATTATTTTGCTTGTATTATTTTTTTGTAAATAATTGCTAAACTAAAAAGTAGATGCCCTTATTCCTACAGTTATTTAGCTAGTGTGCTCTCTTATTGGATTGTCAATCTATTTTCTATTTAAAATTTATTGTCTTTATTCTTATAATCAGTACTTCCACAGTCATCATTATGGGAGTATTTTACTCTTGCAGTAATGAATATGTATTTATACTTCCACTGACTGACTCCCCTCCCATCGAATGATAGGATGAAGGAGGCATTCATTTTCTGGGGCAGTTTCTCACCTGCTGCACTATTGATATTTTTAATGGCCAATTTTTTTGTTGTAGGGGTTGGTCCTATGCATTGTAGGATGTTTAGCAGCATTTTTGGCCTCTCTTCACTAGATGCCAGTAGCAAATATCCTCAACCCCAGGTGAGACAGTTGAAAAAATATCTCCCTATAGTGCCAAATATTCCCTCCAGGGACAAAAATCATCTGGGTTGAGAACCACCTCTGCTCTGATTCAGTAATTTCTAGTTTTCCCAAGGTAGTTTATTCTTTTTATTCAAGAAAGAACCATTTGTGGGTATTGTTTTTTGTTTTGTTTTGTTTTGTTTTTGGCCTGGGAGTAAATGCCAAGCTATCTTTCTGTGTTCTAAGGACAGGAGTAGAGGGGAGAGTACTACTTTATATAAAGGTTTCACTAATCTTATTTTTGGCCTCCTCCTCACTCATTTACTATTGCCCCAAGCTCCTTAGCTTCCCCTGGGAAGTCTGAATCTTATCTTTACTTCATTCTCCTCTTGGGGTGTTCTAGGCTATGGCCCTCTCTGCTACCTCCATCCTTCAACATGCTTCCATCCATTTTGTGAGTTCCAGAAATAGACTGAAATTTCCTATCTATTGATGATTTTCCTTCCTATCTGGTATGCTGTTGTAGGTTTATCCCCTTTTGTTTTATTTGCTGTCATTTTAATGGCATGCTGAGACAGAAGGGCGTAAAGCAGATGCTTACATTCATTATCTACCTAGAAGCTACCCAACTGTTTTAAAATAGAAAACCTTGGAGAAGACTTGTGTTTTTATACACTCAACAAATATATATGTATATAAGTGCCACATTGTGACCTTTTGTCATTGACTCCCACCCTTTTTTTTCCCTAGGGCTCATTATCCTGGAACCCATTCAGTAAAAGATGCAAGGTTGACTGGGAAGAAGCTTTGGTCTTCTGAAGACTTTAGCACTTTAAATAGTGACACGGGTGCAGGCTGCTGGGGTCGCATTTTAAATCAGAATTATGTCAATGGCTATATGACTTCGTAAGTTATTAAAAACCTTTTAGAGTTTTTATTATAAAAAATTTTAAAACACAAGAGTTAGAAAAAAGTGGACTTCCTTATTCTTCCAGCCTAGATTCAATGATTGTAAACATTTTGCCTTATTAGCATTTTCTATTTTTATACCTATACTTAATCTACATCTAATTTTCTATATTTGAATATGATCTATATTAAATAAAGTCTGGTTTATTAAGGTATAATTTATATGTAGCAAAATACATGCAGCTCTCTGATTTTTGACAAGCTACATATATTTTTAATAATTATATAGTAGGCCGGGCGCGGTGGCTCAAGCCTGTAATCCCAGCACTTTGGGAGGCCGAGACGGGCGGATCACGAGGTCAGGAGATCGAGACCATCCTGGCTAACACAGTGAAACCCCGTCTCTACTAAAAAAAAAATACAAAAAAAATAGCCGGGCGAGGTGGCGGGCGCCTGTAGTCCCAGCTATAGGGAGGCTGAGGCAGGAGAATGGCGTAAACCTGGGAGGCGGAGCTTGCAGTGAGCTGAGATCCGGCCACTGCACTCCAGCCTGGGCGACAGTGCGAGACTCTCTCTCAAAAAAAAAAAAAAAAAATAATTATATAGTAAATAGTATATGTAAGGACACTTTATCTCTAAATGTTTTAGCATGTGTCTCCAAAACATAAGGATATTCTTCTACATATCACAGTATCATTTTTTCATACATGAGAGTGTTTTTAATACTCAGTCTATATTCAGATTTTCCTAATTGTTCCCCCAGAATGTCATTTGTAGCTCTTTTTAAGAAAAGGAATAGTCAAACACACACATATTGCATTTAAAAGTTACGCCCCTCAAGTCTCCTTTAATCTAGAGTAGCTTCCTTATTCCTCATTTTTGATGACAGTGATCTGTTGAAAAGACCAGGCTGATTGTCTTGTGGACTGTCTGCTTCCCAGCCTGTCTGATTGATTCCTCATGGCATCACTTAATGTGTGTAATCTGTTGTTTAAAAACAGATGTTCTTAAGGGAGAACACAACTTTTTATGTTCCTAAGGGAACCATTTCTTAAATGCTTTGAAAAACACTTTAATTGTGAATAGATTGCAATTAGCTTTCTAAACAATGAACCACATTTTGTTCTTAAATTTTGTTCTTTTTTGTTCTGAAACATAGAACAAAAGCAAACCAATATTTATATATTTATTGTGATATTAATGTGGGTTGCTATATATTGTATTTGTTCTTTTTCTTCTCTTTGTGAAAGAAAAGATACTTAAGGAAAGTTTGGTTATAACTTAATTTGGTCTTAAGGTAAGGCATCTTCATGGCAGAGAATTTAGAAAACTGAAGATAGGTACAAAGAAAGAAGCAAAATCACCTGCAGTCTTAGGATCCAGAGCTAACTATCCTTAACAATTTTAGTGAATGTCCTCCTATTTTATATTGGCATGTATACATTTTTAATACAAAATTGAGACCATACTATAGAATCTGTTTAAAAAACTGCTTTTCACTTGACATGACATTAGGAACTTTTTCTCACATTTACCTATATTTCTACTTCATCATGTTTAATGCTGTAAATGCATTTTAAAATATTCTCTTACATAAAGCACCATTTCCCAAACCTGCCTTAAGAAGCACCCGAGACACTTGTTGTTATACCTTCTCCTTGGCAGCTGCCCAGACATTGTGAATGAGAATCTACAGGGAAGGCTCCTGGGGTTCTGTCCATCTAGTCAGTGCCCCCTAGTGATTCTGATGCTACACAAGTTGGGAAACACTGATGTGGAAAATATATTATTCCTTATTGAATATTCTCCTCTTTTTAGAATTGGAAGTTGTCTCTGTTTTAATTAATAGCTTTGTACAAACTGAAATGATCAATTGTATGCCAATATCTTTGTACATACCCATGACTATTTTCTTAGGCTGTATTCTTAGAAATGGAATGGTCAGAGATATATAGATTTTGAAGGGTTTTGTATGTATTTTACAAAATGCCTTCCAGAAAGCTTGTCTTGAGTGATACATCTGTCACTAGCCAGAAAGGATACCACGTATCTTGCAAACCATGGGCAAAATTACAAGAACTTAAAATATTCACTAATAGTAAGGTGTTTTGAAAATTAGGACTATTATTTCTACTTCGTATTGATAGAATTAGAAGGCTTTGATTTGCTAAGAATGTCAGTCTGTTTTTTAACGCTGGATGAGGACTTGATAAAAAAAATAAAATTCTTGGGTAAGCTCTGTGCTTTTTTAATCTGTGAGAGACTCAACAATACCAAGTTGAAGAACTTCCATTTTGCCCTTGGATTTCCTGAGAACCAGAAAGTCAAAGTTTTAGGGGTTAGCACCTGCTCTGACTGTTAGGGCCTGATCATCTGAGAAAGAATGGGCCACAAAGCAGATCAGCAGTCGGATCCAACTACTACTTGTAGATGAAGTGGAATCGTATTTAATAGCAATACTACAGCCCAGACCTTGTTCCGTACTCTTCCTATGCATTAGTACATTTAATCCTTACAAACTCACATGAGAGAGATGTAATTATTATCCTCATTTTACAGAGAGGTTAAGTGGTGAAACCATGGTTTAAACCCAGGCAGTCTGACTCTAAGAATTCTCAGTTGTAAAACTTTGGAACAGTTTAGAGTCAAGTTCATAAAAATTATGTCATGAAACTGGGGCATTAAGAAGGCTGACTGTTGAAAGTAGGTATGCACAAAGCTTTTATCTGTATTTGACTCAAATTTGTGATGTGTCGGGTACTAGTAAGGCATGATTTGTGTTCTGGCTATACCACTTTTCAGTAAAAATCTTGCACATAATACATTTGTATTTTTTATCATGTGATTCACCGTTAAAAATATTAAAATGTACCCAACACTGGATTTTTCAAAATGTGAATAAATTTAGACGACTTATATTTTCTTATTTTGGGTGATCCTTTTATTGTCATTTACATAGATGTGTATTACTGTGATAAAGTCTTTTTACTCCAGGTTTTTAGATATTTATATTTTTATCACAAGTTGTCTTGGTGTTTCTTTTTTATCAAACACATCTTTTAGCACAATCGCATGGAATTTAGTGGCTAGTTACTATGAACAGTTGCCTTATGGGAGATGCGGGTTGATGACAGCCCAGGAGCCATGGAGTGGTCACTACGTGGTAGAATCTCCTGTCTGGGTGTCAGGTATGGTTCAGTTCCATCTCTCACTCCCTAAATTCTTCTCTAAGAGACAACAGAAAAACACTTAGAGAAGATTATATAAACTGTGTGTCTATGCGTGTTTTAAGTATGTGATCTAAGCAAGATTTGCCAGTGTTTTATAAGAATATTTTGGGTAACTAGACTACTCTCTGATTATTGTAAGACCAGGCTTTTAGAAAAGTGTAGGACAGGAGGAGACAGAGAGGGAAAGGAAGAGCTGAAATTAATAATCATCTAAGGATATAATTACAAATGATGATAATTGCTAATAAAATTATGTATTTGTAAATAGAGTATCTAGAAGTCTTAAGCTTAGCTTTGGAGACACTTTGTTCTTTTATATTAATATAGTTTCAATTAGAATAATATGCTAGCAAAATCAAAGGTAGATGATTAAAAATACTATATTTATTGAATCATCAAATGAATAAGTAAATATGAAAGTTATGTGAAATATGGCTTTATACTGTCCCCTAAATCTGTGAAATGTGGGTTGTGAAAAGGTAAATTTCAAAATAGGTAACAATGTAAAGCTTATAAAGATTTAAAATGAGCATATACTGAAGATTTTATGTTACCCATATGATACGAAGGATCCTGGCACATGGCAGATGTTAGAAACAGTTCAAATAAAAAGTCAGCATAGCACACATTTTTGTAGTGTAAGGGAACTGGAGATGAATTGTCAATGGAGGTAAGTTGGGTTTCCCACAACAGGGAAGAAATTAATTAAATTTCTACCAGACAAGACATAATTTATATAGCTCAGAGACAATGAGCAGGGCTATAGATAATACATCCATTTTTTATTGAAATACAAAAGTTTCGGTACAGTATCATTCCTTAGTCACAAGGGAAGTTGAGATTATGCAGGGATGCATGGCATAGTGTCACTTTTTCATGAAGAGATATAACCATACTAATAGCGAATATAATCTAAACAAAATAACAAAATCTGTTGCTGAATAATGTTGAAATTTTTTCTGCAATTTTTTTTTGTAAAATATTAAACATTTATGATCATTTTGTTTAAAAATCCTAACAATCTTTCTAAAAAGCTAATTTCTTTAAAGGTAAAATCCTTTCAGAAGAAAATTATGAATTTAGAGTGAATTTGTTTTTATTTTAAACTTAAATTTGGTGGTTTTCCCTTTTAGTTGTGCTCTCCTAAGACAGATTTGTAATCATATTAATCATGTAATCATGATGTTATTCTAAACTCCTTAAATTGTCCTCCCAAAAATATGAGAAAATTAAGGTTAGACTTGTATATTAAACTTGTATATTCTAATATTGAGAATCATATGAGAAAATTAAGGTTAGACTTGTATATCAGCCCCTTGAATGTTGAAATTGTTGGCCCCACATTATCTAGATGAACTAATGCTCTTAATTTTGTGACTTTTCCAAGGGTTGGGACATAGTATATTGCTCAGTGCATTTTCAGGACGAGCTTAGGAGGTGACCAATAAGTGTACATGTGGTGGAAATAAATATGTTTGAAACCATAAAGTTAGTTTCTGGAATTCGTTATTAACTTTTTTAACCTTTTTATTGGTAGCTATTTAGGATGGGTTAAATAGTGAGGAACTAAGGTTGCGGGGGAATAACTATTGTGTTCTTGAAAAAAAGACTGATCATATTCTTGAACTGACAGGTTCATTTATTTTTACCTATCATTCCGGGAATCTTCTTGCAATTATTTCATTTATCTAGATTAATTATTAAAAAATTTAAACACAAGGTTGACAGATACATTCCTCCAAAATAGAAAATAGCTTGTTTGAATCAATCAGACCTAAACTGATATACAGCTTTATTTTTTCCAAAAGAAATACTATTATTGCATTTTTATCTTATTTCAAACTTTGTTTTTCTATAGCTCATACCACTCAGTTTACTCAACCTGGCTGGTATTACCTGAAGACAGTTGGCCATTTAGAGAAAGGAGGAAGCTATGTAGCTCTGACTGATGGCTTAGGGAACCTCACCATCATCATTGAAACCATGGTAAACTTTTGTTGTTGCTATTGGGTTAACTCACTTCTTTACTATTGGGAAAATAACATTATATAAAACTGAATACTTTTTTTACGTGTAAATACATAAGCATACAGACAGATGCCAAGATCTTATGGCTTTTATTAAAAAAATTTTAGCCATGAGTCGTAAAATGTAGCACACAACTCACTGATTTATACAAAATAGTCAGCTCTCATCTTTTCTCCACTTTGTTTCTGGCAATTGGGACAAAATTAAGGTTACCTATTTACCAATATTTGTGGAGAAGACCTTCACGACCTTCCCTTGCCCTGATATGTCATCTTATGGAGGCTGTGACTTTTTCCTTTTTCATCCTCAGGTTGTTTTGGGTTGTTTTGGGGAGACCTTAAGTCTGTTGAGAGCAAGGAGCTTAAAATTCAGGTGACTGAGGGGCTTGAGTAGGAAGGGAATAGGTCTGACAGGTGGACAGAGGCATGGGAAGAGGTAGGAGCTTGAAGGCGGACATATCAAGGATTCAAGAGAACTGAATGAAAGAATGAAGGTGAAAAAAGGTGGATGGAGAAGCAGAACCAAATGGAGAGGAGAAGTCTTAGAGGTACCAGTTTGGGGAGATCTCAAGCTTCCCAAAGAGGTCAATGAAGTTCCAACAAGAAGGAGGTAAACAGAATGGGAAGTGCATATAGTCAGCAGGGCTTATGTGAAGAAGGATTTTTAGCAATTAAGTTCCCATGGGAGAAGTAAGATCCAAAACAGAGAACAGAGTAACCTTTAAAAAAGTGTAAGAGTGTGTGTGTGTGTGTGTGTGTATGTGTATCATATCAGGTTCTGAATGTCAGCCTACAGTTTGTCCAACTCCTGACCATAGACTCTTAAAAAAAATTCTTTCAAATAGCCTACCATCAGGTTTGAGCCAGGACAAACAGTAAATATTCCTGGCAGTATTGATTTTTTAAACCAAAGGTATCTATTAAGTGACTCACAATGCAAAACAATAAGCCTTTTATGTCTTACCCTGGGTGAAGAGGATTCTCAAAAGAGGGTGTAAAAAGATGCAGCCCCCCCAAAATCTACACTTGATCACCGAGAAAGGATGAGAGCCGAATATTTTGTATAAATCAGTGAGTTGTGTGCTATGTTTTATGACTCCTGGCTAAAATTTTTAAAATAAAAGCCATAAGATCTTGGCGTCTGTCTGTATGCTTATGTATTTCCATGTAAATACAAGTTGTGTGCTATGTTTTGTGACTCATGGCTAAAATTTTTTAAATAAAAGGCTGATAAGTGATCCTCCAAAGACCTAGAACCACTCCCAAGGATAGTCAAAAGAAGGACCCAGATAACCTCCCTACTCCCCACTCCCTGTCAGAGCTGGCAGTAGTTGGTAAACTAGCTGCCAATGGAGTGCAAATCACATTTTTGTCCGGTTGTACTCTTGGGGCCCCCACCTTGAAGTTGGCTGCCTGCATACGCAAAACTGACAGCTCACACATCCCTGACAGGTGTGAAGTCAAGCCAGGTTCTCAGTGCACAAAATGAGACAAATAGGAAAGCAATAGCTGACTCTGGGAGGGAAGGGATCTACAGGTAATGAGTACCCAAAACTAAATTTATATAAGAGTCACAAACCAAACAAATATTTTTCTTCTGCTAATCTGAATTTGGAGAGGAAAGGATGAGAAGTTTTTTTTGTTGTTTGTTTGTTTTTAATTGTCTTCTCTTAATCAAGTACTTCAGGCAGAGATCTAGAAGAGCAGGACTTGGTCAGAATTCTTACCTTTCTGTCAGCTTTTTGTCAGTGTCTCAGGATCTCATCTGCAGGCTCGTAGAGTGAGTAGGCATCTCATCTTCACCAGAAACTGTCTTCAGAGATAAGGAATATAGGGAGAGCACCTGTTGAATGAGGGTCTTACGACCTGCTTCAGAGGAAAAAGGAGAAGGTCAGAGAGTAAACTTCCTGCTTCTGCATTTTTCTCAGATTACTTCACTTTAAAATATTTTGGGGCAGTGTGTCTTGAACCCCTTCATGGCTGTTATGACTAATGATGTGGATTAGCATGTGTGTACAAGTTTTTCTGTGGATGTGTTTTCAGTTCTCTTGGGTATATATGTAGGAGTGGAATTGCTAGGTCACATGGTAACTCTGTCTTTAGGATTTTGAGGAACTACCAAATTGTTTTCCAAAGTTACTACACCATTTTACATTGCCACCAGTAGTTTATGAAGCTTACAATTTTCCACATCCTCCCCAACAGTTCTTATTGTCTGTGCCTTTGATTATAGCCATCCTAGTGGATATGAAGTGCTGTTATTGTAGTTCGATTTGCATTTTCCTAGGGACTAATGATGTGGGGATCTTTTCATGTGCTTATTGGCAAGTAGTATATCTTCTTTGGAGAAATGTCTGTTTAAACTCTCCCCATTTTTAGATTGGAATATTTGTGTTTTTATTATTGAGTCATAAGTGTTCTTTATTCTATATAAAAATTCCTTATCAGAAATCCGAAATATAATTTGCAGATATTTTCTCCCTTTGTATGGGTTGTCTTTCATTTTCTTAATGGTACCCTTTGAATTAAAAAAAGTTTTAAATTGTGATGAAGTCCACTTTGTTTTCTCTTTTGTTTCTTGTGCTTTTGGTGTCATATCTAAGAAATTATTGCCTAATTCAAGGTTCTGAAGATTTATGTTTATGTATTCCTTTAAGAGTTTTAGAGTTTTAATTCTTAAATTTAGATTTTTGGTCCATTTTCTTTCTTAACTGGGGTTATATGTGTGTCCAACTTGATTCTTTTGCATTTTGATATCCAGTTGTCCCTGCACTATTTTTTGAAAAGACTATTCCTTTTTCATTGAATTGTCGTGGCACCCTTGTTGAAAATCAATTGGCAATAAATTTGAGGGTTTATTTCTGGAACCTCAGTTTTATTCTGTTGGCCTATATATCTATCCTAATGTGAGCACCACACTGTCTTAAGTACTGTAGCTATCTGGTAACTTTTGAAATCAGGAAATTTTTGTTTTTTATTGACACACGGTACAATTTGATGTTTTGATACATACATGTGGGATAATGATCAACTCAGGGTATGCCCATCACCTCATGAATTTATCATTTCTTTGTAATGAAAGCATTCAAAAGCCTCTCTTCTAGCTGTTTTGTAATACACAAAACCTTACTGTTAACCGTCTTCACCCTAGTGTGCAATAAAACACCAGAGCTTATACCTCCTGTGCAATAGGTACTTTGGACCCATCGACCGACCTCTTCCTGTCCTTCCCTCCCCAGCCCTACCCAAGTGTCTGGTAACCACTGTTCTACTCTCTGCATCTGTGATGTCAACTCTTCTTTTTTTAAATTCCACATGTAAGTGTGATGAGGTGTTTGTCTTATTGTGTCTAGCTTATTTCACTTACCATGATATCCTCCATATTCCTCCATGTTGTTGCAAATATCAGGATTTTATTCTATGACTAATAATACTCCACTGTGTATATATATCACACTTTCTTTATTCATGCATTCATTGTTGAACACTCAGGTTGATTCCATATCTTGGCTATTATAAATAGTGTTTTAACAAACATGGGACTGCAGATACTTCTTCAACAATACATATTTTATTTTGGGGGATATATACACAGTAGTGGGATTACTGGATCATATGGTAGTTCTTTTAATTTTTTTTTTTTTTTTTTTTGAGGCAGATGTCACTCTGCACTTCCAGGCTGGAGTGCAGTGGTACAATCTCAGCTCCCTGCAACCTCTGCCTCCTGGGTTCAAGCGATTCTTCTGCCTCAGCCTCCTGAGTGATTGGGATTACAGGCGCCTGCTACCATACCTGGCTCATTTTTGTATTTTTAGTGGAGACGGGGTTTTACCATTTGCCAGGCTGGTCTCGAAGTCCTGACATCAAGTGATCTGCCCACCTCAGCCTCCCAAAGTGCTGGGATTATGGGCGTGAGCTACCACATGCCCTGCCTATTTTTAATTTTGTAGGAATCTTTCATAGTGGCTGTACCAATTTACAACCCCACCAACATTAAGTAAGTATTTCTTTTTTTCCACATCCTCACCAATACTTGTTTTATTTTTGTCTTTTTGGTGATAGCCATTCTAAGTAGAGGGAAGTGGTATCCCATTGTGGTTTTGATTTGCATTTCCCTGATGATTAGTGATGTGAGTATTTTTTCATGTACCCGTTAACCATTTATATGTCTTCTTCTGAGAAATGTCTGAACAGTCTTTTGCCCAATTTCAAATCGGACTGTTTTGTTGTTGTTCTTGTTGTTTAAGTTCTTTATATAATCTAGATATTAACCCCTTGTCTCATGTATAATTTGCAAATATTTCCTCCTATTTTGTAGGCTGTTTTACTTTGTTTCTTTTGCGACCTGCTTCAGAGGAGAAAGGAGAAGGTCAGAGAGTAAACTTCCTGCTTCTGCATTTTTCTCAGATTACTTCACTGTAAAATATTTGGGGGCAGTGTGTCTCGAACCCCTTCATGGCTGTTATGACTAATGATGTGGATTAGCATATGTGTACAAGTTTTTCTGTGGATGTGTTTTCAGTTCTCTTGGGTATATATGTAGGAGTGGAATTGCTGGATCACATGGTAACTATGTGCAAAAGCTTTTCACTTTGATGTAATCCCTTTGTCTGTTGTTGCTTTGTCTGTGCTTTTGAGGTCTTATTTAAAAAAATTCTTGCCCAGCTCATTGTCATAAAGCACTTTCCCTTTGTTTTTTTCTAGTTTCATAGTTTCGGGTTTTATATTTAAGTATGTAATCAATTTTGAGTTGACTTGTGTATATTGTGAGAGGTAGGGGTCCAGTTTCATGCTTCTGCATGTGGCTGTCCATTTTTCCCAGTGCTGTTTATTGATGAGACTGTCCTTTTTCCCAGTGTGTATTCTTGACACCTTTGTTGAAAATTAGTTGGTCATAGGGCATGAATTTATTTCTGGACTTTCTATTCTGTTCCATTTGTCTGTGTATCTGCTTTTATGCCAAAACCATGCTGTTTTATTAATAGTTACTATAGGCTTTTAGTATATTTTGAAGTCAGGTAGTGTGATGCCTTCAGCTTTGTTCTTTTTGCTCAGGGTTGCATTGGCTGTTTGTGGTCTTCTGTGTTCCTATATAAATTTTATGGTTGTGTTTTCTATTTATGTGAAGAATGTCCTTGACATTTTGATACAGATTGCATTAAATCTATAGATTGCTTTGGGTAGTATGGCCATGTTGACAATATTAATTATTCACTATATTTTTGTGAGTTATTTTTTAGTGATTATTCTAGGGCTTACCATATACATCTTAACTTACTGGACTCACTTCAGATTTAAACTAACCGAATTCCAGTAGATTATGCTGAATTCCCTTGTTGATCTGTTCCCTTTCCCCTTTTTTTCTATTATTAGCACACATATCACAACACTGCATGATGCAAACTCAGTAGGACATTGTTACTTTATATATAAATATATGTTTTTAAACCAATAACATGCTGTTTTGGTTACTATAGCCTTGTAGTATAATTTGAAGTTAGATAATGTGATGCCTCCAGATTGTTCTTTTTGTTTAGGATTGCTTTGGCTGTTTGGATTCTTTTTTTGGTTCCATATGAATTTTAGGATTGTTTTTTCTAATTCTGTGAAAGATGATGTTGGTATTTTGATAGGAATTACACAGAATATGTAGATTGCTTTGGGCATTGTGGTAACATTTTCACAATATTGATTTTTCTAATCCATGAGCATAGGGATGTATTTCCATTTGTTTGCATCATCTATTATTTCTTTCAGTAGTGTTTTGTATAATAGTTCTCCTTTTAGAACTATTGGTTCTTGGTTAAGTATATTCTTATATATTTTTTGTAGCTATTCTAAAAGAGATTGAATTATTGATTTGATTCTCAGCTTTGTCATTATTGGTATATAGCAGTGCTGCTGATTTATGCACATTGTTTGTGTACATTGATTTTGTAGCCTGAAACTTTCCTGAATTCGTTTATTAGGTCTAGCAGTCATATATCAATAGAGCAGAATAGAGAACCCAAAGATAAAGCCAAATACTTAAAACCAACTGGTCTTTGACAAAGCATTCAAACATATAAATTTGGGGAAAGGACGTCGTATTTAATAAATGGTGCTGGGAAAATTGGATAGCAACATATAGAATAATGAAACTGCATCCCTACCTCTCACCTCAACATATACAGAAATTCACTCAAGATGGATTAAAGGCTTCAATCTAAGACCTGAAACCATGAAAATTCTAGAAGAAAATCTAGGAAAAATTATTCTGTACATTGACCTAGGCAAATAATTTATGACTAAGACCGCAAAAGCAAATGCAGCAAAACAAAAATAAATAAATGGGACCTAATTAAACTAAAAAGCTTCTGCAAAGCAAAGAACCATTGGAGTAAACAGACAACCTACAGAATGGGAGAAGACATTTACAAATTATGCATCTGACAAAAGACTAGCATCCAGAATCTATAAGGAACTCAAACCAGCAAGAAAAGCACAAATCCCATTAAAATGTGGCAGGTGACATGAATAGACATTTCTCAAAAGAAGATATACAAATAGCCAAAAAACAGATGAAAAAAATGCTCAACATCACTAATCATCAGGGAAATGCAAATTAGAACCACAATGAGATACCACCTTACACCAGCCAGAATGGCCATTAAGAAACGTCAAACAATAGATGTTGGCATGCATGTGGTGAAAAGAGAGTGCTTATCCACTGCTGCTGAGAATGTAAGTTAGTACAACCTATATGGAAAACAGTGTGGAGATTTATCAAAGAACTAAAGTAGATTGATCTACTACCATTCATTCCTGCAAACCCACTACTGGGTATCTACCCAAAAGAAAAGAAGTCATTGTATCAAAAAGTCGCCTGCACACATATGTTTGTTGTAGCACAGTTCACAATTGAAAGATATGGAATCAACCTAAGTGCCCATCAACTGATGAGTGGATAAGGAAATATATATATATATATTTTCATGGTATATATATATATACCATAAAATACTCTTCAGCCATAGAAAAGAATGAAATAATGCCTATTTCTTTGAATGTCTTACTTTTTTGTGTGTTGTTGGAAACTGGACCTTATATATAATATATGGTAGCAACTCATGTATAATACATGCTAGCAACTCTGGGCATTGATCCTCTCCCGCTTAAGGCTTGTTGTTGTTTATTTATTTATTTAGTGATTTGCTGGAGTATTTTAGTTAAGTCTGTTCCCTCCCTCTTCCCCCATACACACTGTAAAGCCTGAAATGTTGCTCCTTGGAGAATGTGGCTTTGGGCATATCCACAGTCACCCTGGGATGACATTGGTTTTTCCAGGACTCTATCTGGTTCCTTGATCACACCTCACTGTAAGTTACACTAACTGCTGGTGGATTTCTGTATTGTTTTAAACAATGCCCTGGCAACTGATCCAATTAAATTCCAGCTCATTTTCAGGGGTGGTTTGAGGTTAGTATTTCAGTTTTCTTCTGACCACAGGAGATTTTTTTTTTTTTTTAACTGTCACTTTTTTTTTCTTTTCTTTTCTTTTTTTTTTTTTTTTTGGTTCTCAACAGGATGCTAGGCTGGGCTGTGGTTTAGCTTATGCCTATGGTGAAGCTACTGGTCTCTTATTTTCTTTTCACCAAAACCTCCATTATATTTTAGAGCAACATTAGTCTTAAACGTCTCTATGCTCTGTGTCAAATATCAATTCCTTTAAGAAAAGGTTTGAAGCTATTTCATGCCTTGCCTGTCCCCTTAGGTAAATCTCTAATCTCTAGTGATGTCACCTTTCTTATTGTTGAAATGTATGTTTTCTGTCAACCTGATCTTTTATTAGTCTGGCTAGAAGTTTTTCAACTGTATTGATCTTCTCAAAGGATCAGCTTTTGGTTTTATTATTTTCTTGTGGTTTTTAAATTTGTTTTTGTTTAATTGATTCTTCTTCGCTCATTATTATTTTCCTTGCTTATTTTGTTTTTTTGTTTATTTTTATTTTTACTTTTTAAAAAAAATTTATTTCCACAGTTTTTTGGGGAACAAGTGGTATTTGGTTACATAAGTTCTTTAGTGGTGATTTGTGAGATTTTGGTGCACCCATCACCCGAGCAGTATACACTGACCCCAATTTATAATCTTTTAAAATTTGCTCCTATTTTTCTAGTATCTCAAGACAGAAGCTGAACTCTCAGATCCTTTCTTGATTTCTAATCTAGGTATTTAGTACTGTAAATGTCCTCCTAAGTATTGCTTTAGTGGCATATCACAAATTGTGATATGTTGTGTTTTCATTTTCATAAAGCTGAAAATTCTAATTTCTCTTTTTATTTTGCCTTTGATCTATTGATTATTTAGAAATTTGATAGTTTGTAAATATTTTTGACTTTTCCAGAAGGTTTTCAGTTATTCATTTCTGATTTAATTCTGTTGTGGTTTAAAAAGTACTTTTTGTGACTTGAGTCTTCCTGTATTTATGAGGACTTGCTTCATGGATCAGAGTATGGTGTAGTTTGGTCAATGTTCCATGTGCACTTGAAAAGAATTTGCATCCTGCTATTTCTAGATGTAGTCATTTATAGATGTCAAGGCACTTCGTTTGGTAGTGTTGTTCAAATCTCTTATATCCTTGCTGATTGTCCATCTAGTTGTACTATCAATTACTAAGAGATGGGTATTGAAATCTCTGATTATGAAAGTAGTTTTTTAATTGTCTGCAAAGCCTGAAATAAAACTGTACTGTAAGTATTCTGTGACTGTGGAATCTCTTAAAGTAGGGATTATATCTCATACTTCTTTTGATCCCAGCCCATAGTAGTGACTATTTAGTAAAAAATGATGGCAGTGTGAGAACTGTTACATATATTTAGCTGACCTTAGTGTGTATTTGATATCTATGTATACTATATATACACACATCCATTATATATATATTTTTTACTTCTTACATGAGAACGAAAGTTATATGTAGATGAGATATCTTTTCAGTGAAAACAGTCTTACTTTTGCTTTTTATTTGATGTATTTTAGTTGGAAAACAGTTATAACAAAAAATTAATCTGCGTGCCATATGTTTCTACAGTTTAGCTATGAATTCAAAATTTGATCCAGTTGAAATGCCACTGACCTTTGCATTTGACTAGGAACATACAATACACATTCAGTAAAGATAATAATATAAGAAAGTCTTTAAAAATGTGAAATAAACTCATATTTGTTATCTAGTATATGTTAATTTCTGTTAATCTTGGGCATTAACTATTGGACTTTTTTTCCCCTAAGGTAGCTTATACATCATTTGGATAATGTATGTGATTTTTTTTTTTTCAGAGTCATAAACATTCTAAGTGCATACGGCCATTTCTTCCTTATTTCAATGTGTCACAACAATTTGCTACCTTTGTTCTTAAGGGATCTTTTGTAAGTAAATATGTTTAACTTTATTTTGGTTTTGATTTAAGAATTTGTATATTCTATCACAGGCCAGTAGTTCTTAAGTGGAGCCTCATATTATGAACTATTAACAGTTTGTATATGAATTGACAGAGGCCTTGGTGTCTTCTGTCTTCTGACTTGCTTTAATCTAACAGGACAGAAGCCAGTAGGAGGTAAAATGCTCGGTGACTTTGAGGAACACTTACAAAAGTCACTTGCCAGAAAGTTGTTCTTGGTGGTAGAAGCATTGTATGGTCTAGGGAACTTTCAAGCATTGATATTTACAGTATACTATGCCAAAAATATTTTTAAAAAGTACTGGATACTTGCTATTTCTGTGAATTGTTAGGTTTGAATTGAGAAACTGCAGTACCCTTTCTGATTACTAATGGCATAAGAATTGTTTTTTAATATCAGAAAGTTATTTTAATTTAAAGGTTTTTACACAGGTACAGTAATGAATGTTTTTGAAGCAAAGACACTGTGATTTTTTAATCATTTGCCAAAATTCTTTAGTGTTTAGAGAATAAAGTATTTGCTTGAACAGTGTTTTCCTATTTTTAAAAATATTATTATTTAATATTTGAGGTGATTCTCCTGATAAATAGAGATAATATTGTCATTGGTACATTCTTGCTGGTACTGAGTTTGGAAATCCTCAAAGAGGATGTGATGAATTACTCAGCCATGCTTTTTTGTCTTTTCTTTACAGAGTGAAATACCAGAGCTACAGGTGTGGTATACCAAACTTGGAAAAACATCTGAAAGATTTCTTTTTAAGCAGCTGGATTCTCTATGGGTAATTTTAAAGTAAATTGTTATATTTTGGGTATTACAACAGTAAAACAGTAAAAGGGAACAGAAATTTCATTAATTAATAATTTTTATTTTTATGTTTGTATGTTTATAGATGTGTTCAGCTCTTAGACATTTAGTTTGTCTTGGTGGATGGTGATGCCATCACCTGACTGCCCAGGTCGGAAATTTAAGTCCCATTTGAGACTCTCTGTCTTTCCCATTCACCCTCTGTATCCCACCAGTGGTCAAATATAGATGATTGTATCCACAAATTTCTCTTACCCACTCCTTATTCTCCATTACCACTGTTACTTCTGTTACTTCTTGTTTCAGTTCTTCATTATCTCTCTCCTGGATTTCAGAAACTGCCTCTTGTTTTTCCAGTCTGAATTTCCAGGTCACCCATCACTGCTACAGAGTGAAATGTCAAAAATGCAGATCTGATTTTTGTGACCACTGTGCTCAGACGAGCTCAGTGATTATTTTCTTAGAAGTTCACATTCCTTAGTGTAGCACATGACCCTCATTATCCTCCCAGGAGGTAGAAGACTGGTCTTCTTCCTAGATGTGTGTCCTACTAAACTGGCCTCTCTTCACAGACTAAACTTACATTTTTCAAAGTGTAGCATGCCTGTTTATTTACTTCTGTGACTTTGTGCATACTGTTTTTTTTGCAGAGAATGACTTCTCCTCATCTTTATCATCTTTTGAGACTCAATTCAAGTGTCTCTTGCTCTGAAGCTTCCTCACCAGTCTTAGCTCATGTTCACCTGGGGCCATGTGCTTACCTAGTTAAACACTTGTCCTGCTCCACCAGACACCTTGAAGACTGAGCCTTGCCTTATTTAGCTTTATATCTCAAGTGCTTCCCACAGTGCTTCATCCATGGTGGTTTCTGGGGAAAGGTTTTAAAGAACGAATTGACCCAAACAAGCACATTATTTCACTTAATTGACACAAATCTACCACTTTTTCTGGTTATTATTAATGTTCTGATAACCAACTAGTCACTAATAGTGATAAAACACCTTATATATTAAGTTCTGAAAAAAAGGTTCCTACTTTTTGTGTAACAAAATTGCTAGGAATAGCATAATAGAATTGATTTTCCCCATAAGAAAAATAATGTCATTTGGGGTTATTCTTCAACCTGAATATAACATCAGGTATTTCATAGATCTGATCATCAACCTACCGTTAAAACAAGGATAATAACTCCTTTAATTCAAAGTAGAAAAAACAGGTTCAAATTTCATAAAATGGGCATAGATTTAATGCCTTCAGTGATTATGCAAAGGATTCCAGTGTCTTCAGAGGTCTACATTTAGCATAGAGCAGCTTTGATATTGGGAGTGTTTCCCATTGGTCGCACACTGGGCTTAGCACTTTAAAAGCATTATCTGGTTTAATCATCACAACAGCTCTATGAGGTATGTATTTTTTCCTCATTTTGTAGATGAGGAGATTGTGGCTTAAAGAGATTAAGTTGCCAAGATTTTAAGTGTGACATAAGCCTAACTTGCTAGTTTAAATATATATTGAACATAAAATGAGCAGGATTTTCCTCTCTTAATTGTAAAAGGATTTCTGTGATTAACAACTGGATCAACAGTGATATTTTATGGAGTTTTCTACCTTAGTAAAACTACTGAGAGGGAAAAAAGCAGGTCTCTTAGTTGCATGTATTGAATATATCCAAGCTTTAAGGAGCTTACTGTGTAGTGGAAAAGAATAGGCTAATAGAAATAGATTTTGAGATTGTTTAGTCCTTCCTTCCATGAATTAAGGTTGTTTAAAATTATAAAGCATAATTTTATGAAGTTTTCTAAAATACTTAGGAAAAAAAGATTCCAAGGGCCTTGGTATTGGTGAGTTTTCCACAAATGTTTAGGAAGTTCTAACAGAAATGATTTGGACTTTTCTTTAAGCTAATTTTTTACAAAAGCTATTTTGTCCAGTCTTGAATACAGTAGTGTCTTCTTTTTCAGCTCCTCGACAGCAATGGCAGTTTCACACTGAAACTGCAAGAAGATGAGCTGTTCACACTCACCACTCTCACCACTGGTCGCAAAGGCAGCTACCTGCCTCCTCCAAAATCCCAGCGCTTCCCAAGTACCTATAAGGATGATTTCAATGTTGGTGAGTATTTTTCACTAAAACTTAACTTCGTCTCTATAGTGTGTTGATTTCTACCTGTCATACTGGGGGCATGATGGAGTGGCTGTCAAAAGCACATTCATTTAGCTCCTACATCTCATATGTGGTAAAAGGAGGGCTAATTTTTTATATTACTTTATGGTAAATCTAAATTTGAGGACCCTGTATTTTTCAGTTTCAGAAAAAAATATAGAGTTCATTGTTAGAATGAAAGTTATAATTCTAATTTGCTTTTGGTGAAACTTAAAGTTTGTAACTTTGCTACTGCCCCGTTAGCCATTACTGACATCTTCCTTCTGTGTGGAGGTTAAGACACATTTATATGTGTCTTTCCGCAGTGCTAGTGAACTGAGTGCTTATGGGCAGTTATGTTGTCATTGGGTGATCTAACTCATATACTATCCTGTGCCTCCGAGATTTTTATTGAGCTCTCTTGATTTTCTAGGAAAATCTATCCTAAAGTTCTTAGAAAAGTTTTTGGTTATAGGTGATTTAGGAAAACCACTTGGAAAACAGTTAGAAGATATGGTCACTGTAGTTATATTCCTAGTCAGTAAGTAACAAAATTTGTTGACTAGTTGATAGTGTTCTATAGGTTTATGGGTCTCACAGACAGGGTCAGGTAGCTTTGTAATCTGCTCCTACAGTCTGTAGCAGGAGAGTAATAGGGAGGGAACTGGCATTGCTGGATCATCACTTGAACCTCCTGTTTGCTGCAGAGCTGCTTGTTCCACCAAAGGTGGACACTCCTATCACCCTTTCCCAGTCACTGCTGCAGGGTCTCACCTTTCTTTCTCGGGAAATGATCTAGTTGGCTGGAGTAGAAGGCCTTTTGGACTGTGTAGTGGAGTCCTCTCAACTATAATACAGACAACAGTGACCCTCAGGGGGAGCTTGGTGGTTTGTTTTTCTCCAGCTCTTTGAAATGGCCTCTTAGATAAACCCATTAATTTTGTGAAACATAGGTCTTTAAAATCTGTTGCTTGGTTGGTTCTCTGTTAGCAAAGGTGACTTTTGCCTTCAGTAAGTGAGGAATTTGTGTGGGATATGGCCTAGTTAATGAGATTGAAGAACTGCCAGCACCAAGACCAATATTTTGTGACCCTGAAGACCAAGAGGCAATTCCATACCTTCAGATATAAAATGTAATACTTTATGAGCTACAATATAAATTTAAAACTAAAGTTAAATATTATAAACTAGGCTCTGGAGATACCTGTTAGGGTTCTAAATGTCTCAAATGAGGTAATGAATGCAAAAACATTTAGAAAAGCATGAGGTATAAGAGCTATAAGATATTACAACTAAAATTTCTCCTCTACAGCATTCATTATTGTTAAGACTAAAATTTAATTTAGTAAAACTAAAAAGGGATTGATAACTTAGGCCCCAAACTGGTTTTTGCTGCAGTTTAGAAGTAGAAGAAAATTTGTAAATTTTATGCTTCATTTGGTAAGCTTTTCTTATGCTCTTTTGGCAGGTGATTGTGACCCATGATTTGGAACCTTGCTTGACAGATATTAGAAATAATAAAGCTATCCCTTATTGAGCCCTTGCCAGATGCTGGCTTATGTACACTTTATCTTTTCTTTAATTCTCTTGTCCTCCTGCAAACCTAGAAATGAAGAAACTTTAGATGCAGGGCAGTTAAATAACTTGTTCAGGGCAACATACTGAGCTGGAATTTGAACCTAGGTCATACTTACTTCAGAACTCATGACTTTTCCTCTACACCAGATGCCTGGATTAAGTATTATGCAGCATCTATATGTCAAATTCATCATCTTGATATTTAGTAATGATGATACAAAAATTAATATATCTTTATAGATGTAGGGCCCTAAACTTTGGTTTAGATGTTATTTATTTATTAAAAACTTTCAGAAGTGTTTCAGACATACTGTAAAATATCAGCAAGGAGAACTTCTGAAGGATTTGATACTAAACAGAGAATTTCTTATGTTCTGAACAGATTACCCATTTTTTAGTGAAGCTCCAAACTTTGCTGATCAAACTGGTGTATTTGAATATTTTACAAATATGGAAGACCCTGGTGAGCATCACTTCACGCTACGCCAAGTTCTCAACCAGAGACCCATTACGTGGGCTGCCGATGCATCCAACACAATCAGTATTATAGGAGACTACAACTGGTAAGATTGATGTTCTCAATGTGGATCTGGCTGAAATACCCTTGTAATATTGTCAGGTACATTTTGAAGTGAAGAGCTTTCAATAGTCCTCCTTGTTCAAGAACCTAATAGATGTGTAATATGTAATATTAAGGGTTGTTGAATATTATGGTGATAACCACAAAGCTGCACATTGTTTTGCTGCCTCAGTGTCCTTCCCTCATCTTTGCCCTATTTAATAGTGATTATTACAAGAACAATTTTATTTCAGTATAAAAACTGAGGACTTTTGGACCCAATTATAATTTAATATTTATTTATAAACAGACGGATTTGTGAGGTGTTTTTAAGTTTTTGTTTTGCTGGAGAGTTGATTTGTTGATCTGGTGTTGCCATCTGGTGGACCAATCATAGAATTACACCGTCGTAGTCACTAAAAAATCTATTTACTAGGTGACCCTAGATGGCAATAGTAAAAAGCAAATCAGCTTTAGTTGCCTAGTGAATTTAACTTTTTATTTAGTCATCTGGTAAAGAGACAAGTTATACTATTCACATAAAATATAATGCTAAACTAAAACTTTCCCTTCCTCTTTAGTTTAGTTACAGAATTTCTATGTGCTGACTTATTATACCTGTCTTACGTGTTTCTTTTTCATTTTTTCCTATAACTAGTATGATTCCACTGCGGGATAAAAACAAACAAACATTCCAGGTTTAGAGCTAGTACTAAGAATACCAAGCCACCAAAAAGCCATATCCAAAGCTTGGAAACTGGAGAGGGAAGAGAAAAGAATTCTGAAAAGGGCCTTGAATTGCTTGTCTGTGGAGTGTGCAAGAAGTGTTTATCCCTCCTGAAGTGCCTTACTCCCCGTTAGAAATCCTGATTCTAGTTCCAAGCTCTGACATAAGTCTCAAGAAACTTTCAGTTGTCCAGAGCCCCTGGAACTCTTATAACACTAGGAAGAGTTATTGAGGTGCAGTGAAGCATTCTTTCCTAATTTAGGATGACATTTGTGGCTTGTGTTTTTACACAGCAGAATTTCTGCTTGTGCCATTGTCTCTGAGGAGGAAACTTTACCTAGATTTTCCGATTATGGCAGTGGAGTTCGTGGCATCCTCATTTGTGACGATGGTCTTATTGTAAGTCCAGTGGCTGGGTTTAAGTATCCAAGGCATGGGTCCCATTGTTTTGATCTCCAGTTTTGAAGTCACCATATAGGAAACTTTTTTTTTTCTGTGGTGTCCCCTATACCCTATGCACTTGAATACTATAGAGGGCTCTTTCTAAACTCAAACTCAATCTTATTTCTGGCTGGGACTCCAGAAAGATTGAGAAGCCCCTTAATTGTAGTATAGAAATGAGATATAGCACCGTTCAAAGATTTACTCCCCCACATCTTCATATATTTGAAGATTTTACACAATTTAAGTAGCAATACTCAATTTTTACTAGGATCTATTGCAGTGGATAAGGAGGTAGGGGTGAGGGATTGAGAAGCATGTAGAAGAGGAAGAGAGTGACACATTCTGAAAGGAAAGGAACCAGGAAGTCACAATTATGCGTGTCAAGAAAGGACTGCCTTCATCTTTCTGAATCCCTGTTTTCATCATGTTATTCCCCTGCTCAGGAAGATGCAGTGACTCTCCCCTGCTACCTGTGTTTTCCACTTCTAGGCCTGATTTCCAAGACCCTTTATAATTTGGTCTCATCTATTATGGGTTATTTTCCAGTATTCTACCCTCTATTTGAGGCAGCCAGATCTGCTCAGAGATCCACACAAATCCCTTGTTCATTTCTGTTGTCTGGCTGCTGTGCCCACTTATTGTAGGAAAAGGAGGGAATAAAAATTGGATAATAGTAGGCACTTTGATGGATTTCCCACATAACCACTTTATGGTGGAGATATCATCGCCCCCATCTTGCAGACTGAGAAACCGCATCTTTGGAGTAAGATTTACCCAAGATATCACTGGTAAGTGGCAGAACCAGGGCTAGAAGCCGGGTCTGTATGACTCACTAGCCCATTCTCTTTGGAGTATATCTCACAGCCTCATTTTAATCGTCTTCTTCCTAAAGGTAGGAAATGGGAAATTTGTCTAGTTTATCTGTAGTGCTATTTTAGTAAATCTGCTCTCAATGTGTGCACATTACTCACAGTTTTTAGAGTTGTGTTTTGAGTAGAACTTCCTCTCTTATACCTAGATTTAGTTATTTACCAGCACAGTAATTTGATTATACTGGGTGGATTGTAGTGTAACTGGCTACTTCTATCTTGATAGTGAGCATTGGTTGGAATTCTTTAAAGACAATCACAAAAATACCTTTACCTGCACACAGCTGAACTCTCTCTTTGATCAGATTTGCCTTATATATTGGCTAGTTTTTGTTCTTTCAGCACTACTGAGAGATTGTGGCTGTGGAAGAATAAACCACACTTTTATTCTGTTTCGTTCATTATCTATGAAATTGCCTGGCAAGTTCTGATACAAGAATCACTTTTTCTGGAATGTGGTATATAAAAAAGGAAAACGTTTGATCTTCTCTCATTCCAACTCTAAATGGAATAATTTTATGGTGCTGATAGTATTTGTAGCACTTTCAAACTTATGATGAACCAGAAAGCAGGTAAGGGATAGAAGAACCAGTGTTGATTGCTAGTGGTTTCATGCTGGTGATAATCTATGGAGAGAAAGCTCCCTCTGATGTCAGAGGACATGCAAGAGAGACTGGGCTTGAGTTACTCAGCATTTGATCTTCCTGTAAAGTAGCCCAGCTCTGCTTAGATAATTAAGTGTGGATTGTCCTCCCTGTGTACCTGATGTAGGTACTTTTGTAATATTTTCCTTTACATAGTAAAATTTCACTGTGCAAAATTCACTGATAAGATACAAATGTAAAAGCCATATAATTCTAGATCTCATTCCCCTCAACCCATTTCTGGAATAGATTTACTGGTGTTTCCAGTCTTATGTGAGATATGTTGCTTGATTTGTGTGCAGGCTTTCTTTTTTCTTCCTACTTGCAGATAGATACTGAGTAGGAAGTAAAATATTTTCGGAGATCATGTTGGTTTGGGGTGGTTGTAGCATCCCAGAAGGAAAGTGTTGTACCTGGTAGCGTTTGTAAGAGGAAACCTGGAGGAGAGCTCACTGTAAAAGCTCAGTCCCTGGACAGCTGAATCTTTTTCCCATCCGTGATAGACTGCTGTGGATCAGTGAGCCTAGAACCAGGATTTTATGGCTTCCTTATAGACAGATACTTCATAGGGGAAAATGGTCCTCAGAGTGGCATTCCTGGGTAAGCAGCATCAGCATCACCTGGGAATTTGTTAGACATGCAAATTCAAGGGGCTGCCCCAGATTTACTGACTCACGCTGTGGGGTAGGACCAGTGAACTGAGTTTAAGAAGCCCTCCTGGTGATTTCCGTGCTGTTCAGGTGCGAACAGCCCTCCTAGAGAGTCAACTCTGCAGTCTTTGCAGAGAAATAATGTTAGATCTTTTCTTCTGGAGTTTTAAAGTTTTGTTGGATTTAAACGTAAAAATTGGCCCTGGAATAGCTTATGTTCTCCCAGAGGCTCCTAGCATTGTCTTAATTACCTCTCTTTGTTGCTGGAAATTTGAATAAACATTTTCCCTCAGAATTGTGTGGAACTTTTTACTTTTTATTTGTTCATAGACAATAGTGGCTTTTAAAAATATTGTATTGTTAAGATGAGAAGTTGTTTTATTATAGAAAAAAATATTTTCTCAGGAAACTTAAAAATCATAACTATTATTGTCCAGTAATCATTTAAATAGGCAATGAAATGACTTAAGTCATGTAACATTTAAAACTGTTGTCAATAAAGATTCTTGAAGCCCATCTCTGCTACAGGCTCAGACTTAGCAAATCACATTCTCACCTCAATTAGAAGTTTGGAGGCATGTGCTGTGAAATGACATATCTGTACTATGTTACAAAGGGCATATTTTAAGAGTATTAGTCAACTGTTTTATTTTGCAGGACGAATCTGACTATAAAATGTGATGTTTACATAGAGACCCCTGACACAGGAGGTGTGTTCATTGCAGGAAGAGTAAATAAAGGTGGTATTTTGATTAGAAGTGCCAGAGGAATTTTCTTCTGGATTTTTGCAAATGGATCTTACAGGGTTACAGGGGATTTAGGTAAGTGACTTTTTTTTTTAATACCATATGACTTATAGGCTATGTTACTTTGAGCACCTACTTGTTATTTGTGGGAGTGATAAAAAAGTTCATCCCAAGGTGTTTGGACGGCTAATTGGGAAGAGATGTAAGCAAATACCAAATAGTTTACAATTATAGAAAGTTATTTAATTCCTAGAGATGGGGGCAACTCTGTGGAAGGGAAAATAATTGTACAAAGCTTTTTAGGGTATTGTGAGGTTGAACTGGGCTGTGAGGATAGGATTTGCATAGATAGTATCAAAACCATCTGAGGTAGTGGTGGCAGGGGGAGAATGCTCAGGAGGCACCATAAATAAAAGCAGGAGTATAAGAATGTTGCTGCTGTACTTATAGAAATATAGAGAGAGGGATTGATCTGCTTAAAATGGAAAAATCTCATTTTTGAATTTAGTTAATACTTGAAAATAGCTTGATTTTTCTCAGTCATCTTTACAGCCCTTGTGTTAGGTAGGATGATATTTTATCCAGAATAGGTGCTTCAAATATGTTCAGATTGAACTGTGTCCACTTCAGATTGGTTTTGGTACACACCACTCCTTTGAAACTAGACCTTACTAGTGGTGACTTTTCTTGATTCTCAGTCTCTTGATTTTCCTCTTACCTTAATTTAAAAATATCTCTTTTATAGTTTGCTGCTCTTTGCTTTGACTCCATAAATAAAATAAAAATTAAAGAGGAAGTAGGTAGTAAGGATATTAGAACAAGAGTTATATATTCATAACATTACCAATCTGAAGTTACCTCAGTGATATTGAAATAAAAAACAGAGAACCAGTGAGGTTAATTGACTTGCCTAATGACTCAAAGCTAGTTAGTGGCAAAACTGGAAGTAGGAATTTAAATCTGTGTCTGCAGTCCCCACTGTCTGTTTTAAACTGTCTACTTGAAATTTTATCCTGGGGTTCTCATGGGCATTCAAATAACAGTAATTCTAGAAATTAACTTATTATTTTCTCCCTCTGAGTGAATACTATTACCATGTAACCAATTTGACTGGTTGGAAATTTTATATTATCTCTCTCTTGTCTTCCGTATTTAATCCAGTCATGTATAAATGTGTACTTGAACTATAGATGCTAACACCTCATACTGTCACTGGCTTTTAAGTTTATTTCACTGGTTCTGTTGTGAGCTCACATATAATATACAGCTTAGAGTAGGATCTCAGTATATGCTATTAAATGCATGGCTAAATGAAAAATGTTTTGGCTTAACTCAGTTGTAGATCTGGGAATGAAGGGACAGCTCTCTACTGAGGCTGACTTTACTACATACAGATGACACTTGAGAACCCCACTGAATTAAATGACTCTGTGATTGAGATCTCAAAATTATATCTATTAGGATAATCTTTTTGTGTTACAGCTGGATGGATTATATATGCTTTAGGACGTGTTGAAGTTACAGCAAAAACATGGTATACACTCACATTAACTATTAAGGTAGGTATTGCTGATTGGAGGATCTGGAGGTAAAATATTCTTTTGTTGTGCCTTTCTAGAATTTTCTGTTATAAAATAGGAGGGGGAAATTGTGACATATAATGAAAAGAGACAAGGAATCTGCCTTGATGCTGGGAAGCCACTCATCCCTAGGGTGGTTATGTGTGTGAGGGTAACCTATGTGAGAAACATCAGCAGTTGACTTTATCAGGTCACTATTTTTTTAAAAATTTGATTTTGTTTTTTAAACTGAGGCATAATTGATAAAGTCAATAATTGAACTATTTTTTCAAGTTTGCTTGAACCAAGACTATACATGGAGCTTATAGATGTAAGCAAAGTCATATACATTTATGTTTGATGGTTAAGAATAATTTGCTTTTCAATTATAAGCATAGTTTTTTAGAAATTGGTTTCCATGAATATTTTTTGTCAGAGAAAATACCAGATTAATTTTAATATAAAAGAAATATAAAAATATTCCTCAGAATCACTGGGTGATCATGAGTTACTGCTTGACAGTGCTTCCAAGGGATGCTGTGCAGAGAAATTTTTGTGTATAATGTGCTGGTCTCTCCCAAGATAGCTCCCTCACAGTTTTGTTTAGGGTGCAATAGAAATTAAAAATCAGATTCCAATAACTTTGGAATTTGTTCTCTCCTCTCAACCACCAAAATGACAGCACTAATTTTTTTAGCATTAATAATAATGTATATTGAAGATTTGTTTGGATGTAGCATAGATTATTTAACTATATTACACTAGCCAAATTGTAGCCATTTTATAGCAATTATAATAATATTCACTATTATTGAATTTGAAGATTTTTTCCAAACTCATAGATATGATTTGTATTTCCTTGATAATTAGGGAGCTTGCACATGTAATGTTTATTGGCTATTTGTATTTTCTCTTCTCTGAATTGCCTGTTCACTTTCTTTCTTCATTTTTCTATCGTGTTGTCTTTTTCTGGCAAATTTGTGTGAATTTAATATGTATTCTGGATAGTAACCCATTGTCTGTTACATATGTCACAACTATGCTCTCCCATCTTGTGTATTTTAATTTTGCTTATGGTATTTTTGATGACTATAAGTTTTATATTTTGATACTGTCAAATGTTTCACTTTTTATTCATTGCCTTTATGTTTCATGTTTTAAATAAGGCCTTCTTGTTTCTCAAGGTTAGGAACATTTTTACCCCAAACTAAAAAAAGTTTAGGATTTATTTTTATGTGTAAGTTTTTAATACATCAGAAATTTATTTGTGAATTTTAAGGGGAAGTATTGAATATAATTTTTTAAAAAATGGATAGCCATCATTTATTACAATAGACTATCCTTTTGCCCATAATTTAAAGGCTACCTTTTTGATGTAACAAATCAGCACATATGCATATACTTGTTTCTGAGCTTTTTTCTGTTCTCCTTATTGTTTGTCTATTATTATCCGAAATCACACTTCTAATTGGTGTTAACATTCTAAAGGCTTTGATGATACAGTTACTCCCTTGCTTCCTTCAGAGTTTTCTTACCTGACCACTTGATAGAAAACATAGCCCCATCTCACTCTCTAACTCCTTTCTGTTGCTTTTTTTCTCTCTAAAGGTTTTATCCCAAGTGACGTCACACATATTCTGTTGATTGTTGATGTGTTTTCCTACTCCCTTCACTAGCACATAGCTCCTTTAGTGACAGGCCTTTCTCCATATTCCTCACTGCTGGCTCTGTAGCACCTAGAAAAGTGCCTGACAGCCAGGCAGAGCAAGAGTCCAAATAATACTTGGTAAATGCATGAATGGATATCTGGTGGGGCAACTTACTCATTGTTTCTTTTTCAAAATTATCTTTGCTATTTCACTATATATATTATTCGATTTGACTTTAAAAAAACAAACTTTCAATTACTTGAAAAATGGTGCTGGTATTACATTAAATTTATACATCAATTTGGGAAAAAATTACATTTTTTTAAATAATAATGTGTTTCCCCATGAGAGAACATAGGAACAAAAGCATGCTGTATTTCACCATTTATTAAGATTTGCCACTAGGTCCTTCAGTTTTATTTTTGCACACCTTTGATTAAGTTTGTTTTAGTAACTTTATGAGTTTTTTTGAAATCGTGAATGAGATTTAAAAGATTTTCTTAATTTTCTTCAGGTACTTTGCATACCTGGTTAAAATGTCAACAGGACTTACTGAAAACAGCTGCCTCACATCCTGTTCCTTCTTCTTGACCCCCATTCTGTGTTCTGTACTTCTGATACAGCCACTCCTCACTATTCTGGCTGTTTTTTCTGGTGTGTCTTTAATATAATGTGATTCACTACTTTTAGAAATTGGCTCTTGTCTTGCTACTAGGATGGATAGGACTTTGCCAGTTTGCACCCACCTCATTCCCCTACTCCTATTATTTTGTGTTTCTTCAACTATGGGCATTCTGCTTCCTCTTGAATCTCAACTTTTGCCACATACTCTGAGGGTCTTCTCCAACTATCGGCAGTAAAGTAGTCTGTCAGGCACCCATTGTCACTTTGACCTGGCTTAATTTTTACATGCTGCTTATCCTTTAGCTCTCATTTTGTGTGTGTGTGCGTGTGTGTCCATCTCCTCCTACTAGAATATAAGCTCCATAAGAGCAGGGGCCTTGTCTTCTTGTTCGTCTTAAATTCCCAGTGCATTAAACAGTATTTGACATATAAATCTTCTTTGCATAAATGAAAAAAAACAAAACATCATCTTCTATGTTGCCCATATTCCAAATTTCAGCTAATGTGAGGATTTTGTCACTGTCAGCCACCTGTTGAATTCTTCTCAGCACTTGTGAGGTGACGTGTCCCAGCTCTGTTGCACAATGGACTTTGAAGTGTACTGTATTCTACTTGCAAGTATTTTATATTGGGCAGCTTCAATTTTCCCATCCATTGTATCATGAAGAACACTTTTCTTATGAAGATTCAATGAGAAAAAAATGTATATATATATAGTACCTGATATGTGGTAAGCACTTAATGAGTCAAGTTAATATTCTTACGAGTAGGAGTGTTTGGAACCAGAAGAACAGCATTAATATTTCCTCACTAACACATTCTGAGACTTCTAGCAAGTTATCCCACCTCTTTGAGTATCCGTTTCCTTATCTGTAAAATGCAGATAACTTCTGTGAGGTTGTCTTGAGGGTTAAATGTGTTACATTCTTACATTCAACACATTTTTATTAAGCCCCTACTATATACACTCTACAAAGTCCTAGGGATACAGCAGTGAATGAAATAGACAAGATTCCTGCCGTCTTAGAGCATGTATTCTTCTAGGACAGGAGTTGGCAACTTTTTCTGTAAAGGGCCAGAGAGTAAGTATTTTAGACTTTGTGGGCCATGTGGTCTCTGCTGGCACCACCCAGTTCTGCTGCTGTTGTGAGAAAAAAGCTGTAGACAATATGTAGATGAATGGATGTGGTTGTGTTTCAGTAAGATTTTGTTTATGAAAAAAAAAAAGGTCATTGGCATGTAGGTCATAGTTTGCTGAGCCCTATCCTGAGATAGTAAGCTTGTAAATAAGTTTATGATTATGAAGAAAAAATAGAGTCATAAGATAAAGTAGCTCTGTTACCCTGATTCTCTAACCAGGGAGGTGAGGAAAGACCTCACTGAGTGGGTGGTACTTGAGTACAGACCTGAATGATGGGAAGAACAATTTGAGCAGACCACATGGCTGGTTCAAAAGGCAGGTGTAGCTGACATTGTGTGAAGAGCAGCCTGGAGGCTGGGGTGGCTGAAGCCTGGGGAGGCAGGAGAGATGAGGTCCTCTTAGACAGGTTTTGTGCTTAATGGGATTTGTGAGATGAGTCCCTTGGCTCAATGTTAATACTGAGTGTTTGATGGCAGCAGCAGATGTTCAGTAAGCACTTCTAGAGCTGAAGATAGCTGTGCAAGTCTGTAGTAACAGGAATGTGGCTCTGAATTTGGAGCTAAGTGACTTGGAGCAAAAATCTGTGATTTTGAGTTTTAATCTATTAAGCCTCAGTGTTTCCATGCATAAAATAAAAAGAACTACATTAAGGTCCATTACATTATCCTTCCAAGACTTAAAAGCAGATTTATTCTGGTTCTTGGCCCAATGCTTTGAATTTTGAGCTCTTTACCTTTTGAGAGTAGCTAGTTTTAAATGATTGGCTGTAGTTAGTATGCTGTGAATATATGCTCATAAATGTATTATCATAAAGATAATAAGACCTGAGATTTATTGTTTACCATGTGCCAGGCACTGAGCTAAGTAGAATGGCAAGCTTCTGAGGAAGGTGTAATTTTTTCTTTCACTGTCAGTAACCAGTAAGTAACACCTTATAGATGCCTCCCTTCTTCTACCCACTGCACCCTACTCCATCATCACTTTAACTGATGGTTACTGTTTTTTCAGCTTAAGGGTAGGAGCTTCATATGGCTTTGAAGTGATATTCTGTTCATGGCAACACAACACAAAAGCAAAGGCTAATTATTTTTCTTCTGGCTGGGCAGAGGCTGCTTAATGAAAACCTTAGAGAAGCAATGAGGTAGAAGCAGATGTTTTGGCTCCAGCACAGTCATGTCTGAAGAGTTGGTGGCTGTTAGCCACAACACTTGTACATGTGACTACTTATAAATAATGTTTTTTTTTATTTTAATGAGCTTTTGTCTAAAACTTTATAATAATGCATGAAAAGTTTTGCATTTTTGTTGGTTTTACATTTTCATGGAGCACAGGAAATATTGAGGTATTCCTTGTACGTTGGGAACAATTTAAGTAGGTAGGTAAGAATTTCTTCCCGGAGTTTTCTTCTTTATTTTAAACTTTTGCTCAAACTTGTGGATTTGTGTTTTGCTGTGGTTAAGTCTTGAGTGAGAAGTACATTTGCTCCACTAAGTAGTGGGCCATACATGATCAAGAAACAGACTTCAGAGGACCATTTTCATATGGTTTCAAGGAATGTGTTTCTTTCTACTCTAGGGTCGTTTTGCCTCTGGCATGCTGAATGACAAGTTTCTGTGGACAGACATCCCTGTGAATTTTCCGAAGAATGGCTGGGCTGCAATTGGAACTCACTCCTTTGAATTTGCACAGTTTGACAACTTTCATGTGGAAGCCACACACTGATACTTACAGGGCATCATAGAATACTCTGGATTTTCTTCCCTTCTTTTTGGTTTTGGTTCAGAGCCAATTCTTGTTTCATTGGAACAGTATATGAGCCTTTCGAGGCTAAAAATAATGAAGAGTAAATGGGGAGAGAAATTTATTTTTAATTTATCCTGGAAGATTTTGTTAGAATTAATTCCAAGGGGAAAACTGGTGAATCTTTAACATTACCTGGTATGTTCAAACTGTGCATTGGCCCTACCCTTAGGGGTGGTTTGAGTAGTACAGACCTCGAAGCCTTGCTGCTAACACTAAGGTAGCTCTCTTCATCTTACTTGCAAGCGGTCCTGCACATGGCAGTAACTTGATCATCATGGAGATGTATTTATGCATGCTGACCGTGTGTCCAAATGAGCCAGTGTCTTCAGCACAAGATGATGCTGCCATAATAGAAAGCTGAAGAACACTGGAAGTAGCTTTTTGAAAACCACTTCAACCTGTTATGTTTTATGCTCTAAAAAGTATTTTTTTAAATTTTCCTTTTTAAGATAATACTTTTGAAATGCAGGATATGATGAGTGGAATGATTGAAAAAATGCCTCTTTAATAAACTACCTCTAACGCTATTTCTGCAGTAATAGATATTATCAGATTAATTGGGTTATTTGCATTATTTAATTCTTTTGATTCCAAGTTTTGGTCTTGTAACCACTATAACTCTCTGTGAACATTTTTCCAGGTGGCTGGAAGAAGGAAGAAAGCCTGGTCTAGCCAATGCTGTTGTAGGCATTTCCTCTGCCTCATCTCACTGTGCTGTGGTCTGTCCTCACATGTGGCACTGGTAACAGACTCACACAGCTAATGAATGATTTCTCTCCTTATGTGTGGAAGGAGGGGAGCACTTAGCCATTTGCTAACTCCCAGAATTGGATCATCTCCTAAGATGTACTTACTTTTTAAAGTCCAAATATGTTTATATTTAAATATATGTGAGCATGTTTATCATGTAGTATGATTTATACTAAGCATTAATGTGGCTCTAAGTAGCAAATCCATTATTCATGTGGGTAAAGTAAATCTAGAATTATTTGTAAGAATTACTCATTGAACTAATTCTACTCTTTAGGAATTTGTAAGAGTCTAACATAGGCTTAGCTACAGTGAAGTTTTACATTGCTTTTGAAAACAAGAAGCTAAGTACTAGAATAAATAAGGTTACAGAGAATATTTTTCAGTTAAAACCAAGTGATTTCCAGCTGAGATATCTAATATTTTTAAAACTAACATTGTAGAGTCATAATTTATTTACAATAAAATGTTCCCACTTTAAGTATACAATTCAGTGAGTTTTGATAAATGGATATACCCATGTAACCAACACTCCAGTCAAGTTTCAGAATATTTCCATCACCCTCTAGAAAGTTCTCTTGTATACCTGCTCAGTCAGTTCCTTTCACTCCCAATTGTTGGCAGTCATTGATATGAATTCTATCACTGTAGGTTAGTTTTCTTTGTTCCAGAACATCATGAAAGTGGCATCATGTACTATGTATTCTTATGAATGGTTTCTTTCTGTCAGCATAATGATTTGAGATTTGTCCTCATGTTGTGTGATTCAGTGGTTTATTCCTTCTTATTTCTGAAGAGTTTTCACACATTGTATGAATATACCACAATTTGTTTCCTCCCCACCAGTTTCTGCTATTACAATTAAAACTGTCCACATTTACAATCTTTGTGTCAAATATATTTCTATTTAAGATGAATACAGAGGAGTGAAATTTCTGGGTCTTATGTTAATTGTATGTTTAACTTTATAAGAAGCTACTAACTGTTTTCCAAAATGATTGTATGGTTTTACACTTCCATCAGCAATGTTTAAAAGTTCCAGTTACTCTGCATTCTTGTCAGTGCCTTGTGCTGTCGTTCTTTTTAATTTTAACCCTTAATTGTGGGTGTATAGTATGTACATTTCTCTGATGACTAAAGCTGTTGAGCAGATGTCATGGACTTAATAGACATTTATATACTTTGTTTTATGTAATATCTATTCAAATCTTTTCCTCATCTAAAAAAAATTCTGTTGTCTTTTCTATTGAGTTATAAGAGCTCTTTACATCTTCCAGATACATGTTTGTTTTTTTTTTTAAATGTTTTGAAAATTATTTTCTCTTTTTCTACAAAGAACCTGATGGAATTTTCATTTTGATTACATTTAAATTATAGATATATCTGGAAAGAACTGATATCTGACTAATATGGACCCTTCAAATCCATGAGCAGTTACACCTTTTTAAAAAATTTTATTTTACTTTAAGTTCTGGGATACATGTGCAGAAGGTGCAGGTTTGTTACATAGGTATACATGTGCCATGCTGGTTTGCTGCACCTACTGACCCATCCTTTAAGTTCCCTCCCCTCACCTCCCACCCCACACCCCCCAACAGGCGCTGGTATGTGTTGTTCCCCTCCCTATGTCCATGTGTTCTCATTGTTCAACTCCCACTTATGAGTGAGAACATGCAATGTTTGGTTTTCTCTTCCCGTGTTAGTTTGCTGAGGATGATGGCTTCCAGCTTCATCCATGTCCCTGCAAAGTACATGATCTCATTCTTTTTTATGGCTGCGTAGTATTCCATGGTGTATATGTATCACATTTCCTTTATTCAGTCTATTGTTGATGGACATTTGGGTTGGTTCCATATCTTTGCTATTGTAAATGGTGCTGCAATAAACTTAACATGTGCATGTGTCTTTATAGTAGAATGATTTATATTCCTCTGGGTGTATACCCAGTAATGGCATTGCTGGGTCAAATGGTATTTCTGGTTCTAGATCCTTGAGGAATCACCACACTGCCTTCCACAATGGTTGAACTAATTTACATTCACACCAACAGTGTAAAAGCGCTTCTATTTCTCCACAGCCTTTCCTGCATCTATTGTTTCTTGACTTTTTAATATTTTTATTTTGACTGACACGAGATGGTATCTCATTGTGGTTTTGATTTGCATTTCTCTAATGATCAGTGATGTTGAGCTTTTGTTCATGTTTGTTGGGTGCATAAATGTCTTCTTTTGAGTAGTGTCTGTTCATATTCTTTGCCCACTTTTTGATGGAGTTGTTTGTTTGTTTCTTGTATATTTGTTTAAGTTCTTTGTAAATTCTGGATATTAGACCTTTGTCAGATGGGTAGACCGCAAAAATGTTCTCTTATTCTGTAGGTTGCCTGTTCACTGTGATGATAATTTCTTTTGCTGCGCAGAAGCTCTTTAGTTTAATTAGATCCCATTTGTCAATTTTGGCTTTTTTGCAATTGCTTTTGGCATTTTCATCATGCAGTCTTTGCCCATGCATATGTCCTCAGTGGTATTGCCTAGATTTTCTTCTAGGGTTTTTATGGTTTGGGTTTTACTTTTAAGTCTTTAATTCATCTTGAGTTAATTTTTGTAAAGGTGTAAGGAAGGGGTCCAGTTTCAGTTTTCTGCATATGGCTAGTCAGTTTTCCCAGCACCATTTATTGAGTAGGAGATCCTTTTCCCACTGCTTATTTTTGTCAGGTTTGTTGAAGATCAGATGGTTGTAGATGTGTGGTGCTATTTCTGAGGTCTCTGTTCTGTTCCATTGGTCTATATATCTGTTTTGGTACCAGTACCATGCTGTTTTGGTTACCGTAGCCTTGTAGTATAATTTGATGTCAGCTAGCCTGATGCTTCCAGCTTTGTTCTTTTTGCTTAGGATTTTCTTGGCTATACGGGGTCTTCTTTGATTTCAGACTAAATTTAAAGTAGTTTTTTCTAATTCTGTGAAAAGTGTCAATGGTAGTTTGGTGGGAATAGCATTGAATGTATAAATTACTTTGGGCAGTATGAGCATTTCACGATATTGAGTCTTCCTGTCCATGAGGATGGAATGTTTTTCCATTTGTTTGTGTCCTCTCTTATTTCCTCGAGCAGTGGTTTGTAGTTCTCCTTGAAGAGATCCTTCTCATCCCTTGTTAGCTGTATTCCTAGGTATTTTATTCTCTGTGTAGCAATTGTGAATGAGAGTTCATTCATGATTTGGCTCTCTGCCTGTCTGTTGTTGGTGTAAAGGAATGCTTGTGATTTTTGCACATTGATTTTGTATCCTGAGACTTTGCTAAAGTTGCTTATCAGCTTAAGGAGTTTTTGGGCTGAGATGATGGGTTTTCTAAATTTAGAATCATGTTATCTGCAAACAGAGACAATTAGACGTCCTCTCCTCCTATCTGAATACCCTTTATTTCTTTCTCTTGCATGATTGCCCTGGCCAGAACTTCTGATACTATGTTGAATGGGAGTGTTGAGAGAGGGTATCCTTGCCTTGGTGTCGGTTTTCAAAGGGAATGCTTCCAGCTTTTTCCCATTCAATATGATATTGGCTGTGAGTTTGTCATAAATAGCTATTCTTATTTTGAGATATGTTCCAGCAATACCTAGTTTATTGAGAGTTTTTAACATGAAGGGATGTTGAATTTTATGAAAGCCCCTTTCTGCATCTATTATCATGTGGTTTTTGTCTTTGGTTCTGTTTATGTGAGGATTATGTTTATCGATTTGCATATGTTGAACCAGCCTCGCATCCCAGGGATGAAGCCGACTTTATCGTGGTGGATAAGTTTTTTGATGTGCTGCTGGTTTCGGTTTGCCAGTATTTTATTGATGATTTTCCTGTTGATGTTCATCAGGGATATTGGCCTGAAGTTTTCTTTTTTTGTTGTGTCTCTTCCCAGTTTTTGGTATCAGGATGACGCATCATACAGTGAGTTAGGGAGGAGTCTCTCCTTTTCAATTATTTGGAATAGTTTCAGAAGGAATGATACCAGCTCCTCTTTGTACCTCTGGTAGAATTTGACTGTGAATCCATCTGGTCCTGGGCTTTTTTTGTTGGTAGGCTATTAATTAGTGCCTCAATTTCAAAACTTGTTATTGGTCTATTCAGGGATTCGACTTCCTCCTAGTTTAGTGTTGGGAGGGTATATGTGTCCAGAAATTTATCCATTTCTTCTAGATTTTCTAGTTTATTTGCCTAGAAGTGTTTATAGTATTCTGTGATGGTAGTTTGTATTTCTATGGGGTCAGTGGTGATATCCCTTTATCATTTTTTATTGTGTCTGTTTGATTCTTCCCTCTTTTCTTCTTTATTAGTCTAGCTAGTGGTCTATGTATTTTGTTAATTTTTTCAAAAAACTAGCTCCTTGATTTATTGATTTTTTGGAGGGCTTTTCGTGTATCTTCTTAAATTCTTCTCTGATCTTAGTTATTTCTTGTCTTCTGCTAGTTTTTGGATTAGTTTGCTCGTTTCTCTGGCTCCTTTAATTGTGATGTTAGGTTGTCAGTTTGAGATCTTTCTCACTTTCTGATGTGGGCATTTAGTGGTATAAATTTCCCTCTTAATACTGCTTTAGCTGTGTCCCAGAGATTCTGGTATGTTCTCTTTGTTCTCATTGGTTTCAAAGAACTTCTTGATTTCTGCCTTAATTACATTATTTACTTAGGAGTCATTCAGGAACAGGTTGTTCAATTTCCATGTAATTGTGTGGTTTTGAGTGAGTTTCTTAATCCTGAGTTCTAATTTGATTGGACTATGGTCTGAGAGACTGTTACGATTTCAGTTATTTGGCATTTGCTGAGGAGCAGTTACACCTTTTCATGTATTAAGTCTATAATTTCTCTCAGCAGTTTCTGTAGTTTTCAGCATACAGATCTTGAAGATGTTTTTTATTAAATGTATCCTTAAATATTTTATGTCTTTGATGCTATTGTAAATGGTGTTTATTATTTGTTACTCATACATAGAAACACAGCTGGTTTTTTGCATATTGACCTGCAGTCCTGCTCCCTTGCTAAATTCACTTATTAGTTTAGCTTTTTTTGGGTAAATTCTTTAGAATTTTCTACATATATAATTATGTAATCTGTGAATATAGACAATTCTGCTTTTTCCTTTTCAATATTTCTGCTGTATTTCTGATGCTTTTGTTGCCTTATTGCACTGACCAGGACTTCAAGTACAATGTTGAGAAGTGGTAAGAGCAGATGTATCAGCCTTGTTCCTCATCTTAGGAAGCGTCTCTTTCACCATTAAGTGTGAGTACTGAATTTGTTAAATGCTTTTTCTCTACATCTAACGAGATAGTTATACTGTCTTTCTTCTTTATTCTGTTAATGTGATATATCACATGGTTTGATTTTCAAATATTAAAGCAACTTTGCATTCGTGAGATATGTCATGACCAAGTGGAGTTTATTACCCTGTTTATGTACTGGTGAATTTAATCTGTCAACATTTGGCTAAAAGTGTTTGTGTCTGTGTTCCTGTGGAATATTGATCTAGTTTTATTTTCTCCTAATGTCTTTATCTGGTTTGGTGGCAGGGTGATACCTCATAAATTCAGTTTGGAAATGCTGCCTCCTTCTTTATTCTCTGAAAGTTTGTGAGGTTCTTAAACCTTAGAATTCATCAGTTATGTCAGTCAGGGTCTGATCAGGAGACAGAAACCATGCCAGGACCAATCTAATGTTAAGAATTATTAATTAGTAATGAGATTAGCCACTAAGGGGTAGAGAGAACTCCAAAGAATACAGGAAGAGCAGATGTAGAGACCAGCCACTTCCTAGGCTGGGGCAGGGTACTTTCAGGGCAACAAACTCGGAAGAGATCCTCCTTACATGACTGAGGCTCAGATCTCACTGCAGATGATATAGTGTTGATATAGTGTGACCCTGGAATGGCCTAGAGTTTGCTGAGATGCTGTGTGCTGGGGCTGGCAGTGGGAAACTGTCTTCTGGGGTATGTGTCAGACTCATTGGGAAGCTCCTCCTGGAGTGCTGCTGAAACTCACTAGGAAGCCACCCTTTGTGGTGCTGGTGAAACTTTCAGGAAACTACGTGCAGGGTTGTTGGTGAAAATCCCTGCAGAGTAAGTGCCACTGGTTGTTCCAGCTCCTACTGGAAGAGGTGCTTCACGGAGTGTCCCAAATGCTGCTTGCTAGTAGCCACATGCCACAGAAGCAAAAAGGAAAAAGCACACCGGGACAGAGAAGAGAAGCTCCTTCCTCCTGCAGTGTCCCTTTAGTAACCTCTGTTGATAAAACTTAAGTATGCCGCCTGACACAGGAGAAATGTTGAGAAGACCCAGCTCCACTATCATAAAGCAGGTCAAATGAGTGGGTTTGAGGCTGAGAAGCTTTAACAGATACAAGGCTGTTCCAATTTTTCTATTTTTTTTTTTTTTTTGAGATGGAATCTCACTCCGTCACCAGGCTGGATTGCAATGGCACAATTTCAGCTCACTGCAACCTCTGCCTCCCGGGTTCAAATGATTCTCCTGCCTCAGCCTCCCAAGTAACTGGGATTACAGGCGCACACCACCATGCCCAGCTAATTTTTGTATTTTTAGTAGAGTCGGGGTTTCACCATGTTGGCCAGGGTGGTCTTGATTTCCTGACCTCGTGATCCACCCACCTTGGGCTCCCAAAGAGCTGGGATTACAGGCGTGAGCCACTGCACCTGGCCAATTTTTCTATTTCTTATGTCCGTTTTGACAATTTGTCTTTTAAGGAATTTGTCAACTTCATCTAAATTGTCTAATTTATTGGCATAACATTGTTTAAAATATTCCCTTATTTTAATGTCTATAAGACATTCCTGATATGGCCAATTTGTGCTTTCTTTTTATCTTACTTGGTCTAATTAGAATTTTGTCAATTTTATTTATCTTTCAAAGAACCAGTTCTAAATTTCTTAGACTTTTTTCTGTTTCACTGATTGCTGCTTGTACCTTTATTATTTAGTCTACTTTTGGATTAAATTTACTCTTATTCTAGCTTCTTCAGATGCAAGCTTAGATCTTCAATTTTAGATCATCTTTTTAAAAATATGTTAGCATTTAACACTAAAATTTAAACATTTATTTAGTTACATCTCACATATTTTAATATCCACGTTCTAATTTTCATTCAGTTCAGAATATTTTCTAAATTATCTTGTACTTTTTTGAACTTTGTGCTAATTATTGTAGAAGTTCAGTGTTTAATTTCTAAGTATTTGAAGATTTTCCAGATAACTTTTTGCCATTGATATTTAAACTTAATTCTGTTGTGATTAGAAAATATGTTGTGTTTCCTTTCAGCTATCTTAAATGTATTTAGACTTGTTTTATGACCCAATTTATCTTAGTCAGTGTACCCTTAAAAATAATTTGCCTTCTGCAGTGATTGGCTGTAATGTTTTACAAATATTAATTAGGTCATGTTAGCTGATGGTGTTGATGTCTGTGACTTACTGATTTTCTCTCTACGTTTACTGTTAATTACTGAGTGAGAAGAGTTAAGATCTCCAAATACAGAAAATGTGTGTTTTCTATTTCCCTGTTCAGGTTCAGTCTGAGAGGTTGATTTTCCTGGGGCATTCTAGCTCTAGTCCAGCCCTGTTCTTAAGGCATGGAATTCCCTGGGAGCTGAATGAGTTCTCTGCACTATATTTGTTCACATCTTAAATATCTTCTAGCCCTGTGATAATTTTGATAGTTGTTCAGCTAACACTTTCCTGATTATTCTTTGGCCCAAGGGCTTTCACACTGTGAATGCTTAGTTTAGAGCTAAAGACACAAATAGACCCCCTCTGAGATTTCTGAACCTCTTTTTCTACATAGCACCCTTCTCTCAGATACTCTGCACTGCAAATTTCAGGTGCTGCAGCCTCTTTGAACTCTGATCTTTATCTCCACAGCTCCACAAGACCCATATACTCCGCATTTCCTCTCCCTGCACTGAAATCTGGTAAATGGCTCTAGACAGAAATGGGGGATCACAAAATTCACCTCATTGATTTCTCCGTTTTTCTCTGATCACAGTACTGGGCTTCCTGCTGTCTACTCTCTGAAACTGTTGTTTACAGTGGGCTGATCCAGTTGTAGTTTTTGTTCTCTCAAGGCTGGAAATGGAACTCTTCATTTACTTGAATACCTGGCCATCCTGAGCCTTTTTTGATTTTTTTTTTTTTTTTTTTGAGACAGAGTCTCACTCTGTCACCTAGGCTGGAGTGGAATGGGACCATCATAGCTCACTGCAGCCTCGAACCCCTTGGCTCAAGCAGTTATCCTGCCTCAGCCTCCTGAGTAGCTAGGAATTACATGCGTGTGCCACCACACCTGGCTAATTTTTGATATATATATATATATTTTTTTTTTTTTTTTGTAGAGATGGTGTCCTTTTCTGAAATATTTTGACACTAAGACAGTCCCCAACTTGTGATGGTTCAACTTAATGATTTTTCTGTTTCTTTTTCCTTTTTTTTTTTTTTTTCTCTTTTTTGAGATGGAGTCTCGCTCGTCCCCCAGGCTGGAGTGCAGTAGTGCGATCTCGGCTCACTGCAAGCTCCGCCTCCCGGGTTCATGCTATTCTCCTGCCTCAGCCTCACGAGTAGCTGGGACTACAAGTGCCCGCCACCATGCCTGGATATTTTTTTTTGTAATTTTAGTAGTGACGAGGTTTCGCCGTGTTAGCCAGGATGGTCTCAATCTCCTGACATCGTGATCCGCCCGCCTCGGCCTCCCAAAGTGCTGGGATTATAGGTGTGAGCCACCGCGCCCAGCCAACTTTCCAACTTCATGATGCTGCAAAAATGATACACATTCAGTAGAAACCGTACTTCAAATTTTGACCTTTTCCTGGGCTAGTGATATACGGTACAATACTTTCCTGACACTGGGCAGTGGCAGCAAGCAGTATCTCCTATCAGCCATGTCATCCTGAGGGTAAACAACAGATATTCTATAGTGTACTGTGTTGCCTGCGTTTTTTGAAATAATTTTGCCCAACTACAGGCTAATGTAACTATTCTTAGCACATTTAAGGTAGGCTAGGCTAAGCTATGATGTTCATTCAGTAGGTTAGGTGTATTAAATGCATTTCAACTTGATATTTCAACTTATAATGCATTTTTCTGGATATAGCCCCATGGTATGTCGAGGAGCATCTGTGATTTGCACCACATATTCATCATCATGATTTAGACACTGTTTCAGCTGGTAGCTTTATTTCAAGTAGCTTTGAAGTATTTGGATATAAAGCATGTCTTATGCTTCTACATTCCTTGTGTTGCTGCCCACATATTAATAGGTGGTCATCAAGGACTTGATTTTTGATCAGGTTTGATTAGATAGGCTGTACTGGTAGATGGCTACCAGTAACCATGAATTGTATTAATTAAGTAGACTCATCAGAGCCTCTAAGTAAAACCACTTTGTAAGTGGCCAAAGTTACTTTACACACTAACAACAACATCTGGAAAAGCACCATGGTAAAATTACTGAAGTTGAGTCCTAAAATCTGGGTTGAATGCCAGACCTGCTGCTTATTTATCTGACTTTGGTTGAATCACTGAAACTACTCTTTCTGTAAAACAAAGAAATTAGGCTGGATAGTCACTGAGACACCTTCCAGCTCTTACTCTGTAATGCTGATTTAAACATGTGTATTTTTAAAATTTAATTCAAATATTTAACTAGGCTCAAGTTGCTTACCAGAAGAGGTTTTTTTTTCTTAGTAAGATTTGCCATGTATTGTTTCCCACACTGAAAGATGACCAGACAGTGCCTTGTATGTTTAAACTTGGCCAAATGGCTTCATCAAATGAAATTATTTTGCAAATGGATTTAACTTCATTAAATATATATATATTTAATATATATGTAATATATATGTATATATATTTAATGAAGTTAAATATATATACACACACACACAGACACATAAGCTTTATAGCAGATTCCATTCTCTAAACATGTGACCTGCTTAAAAAGGACCATCTTTTATTATCCTCACAGGTCTACTGGTAGTATTTTAAACTATGGGGGCTGGGGGGTCCAAGCATTGTGATGTGATTTATACCACTCCAAATCATGAAAGCAGGATTTAAAAATCATAGTGTTCTACAGCCTTTGCTCATAGGTAGATTTCGTCCTTACACTTGATTTTTCTTCTGCTTTGTTAGTGCTTTACATTCACTTGAAAGAAAGCCTGGCTTTCTTTGTTTGGAATATTATAGTTGGATCATATTATACTGAAAATAGCACCTCTATTTAAGTCCACAGATAATTTGAAATTGTTCTGAAGTGTTTCCTCCCACTCTTTCTCCCACTCCTCCTCCTCTGTCTCCTCCTCCGTCTCCTTCCTTCTCCAATAAAACTGAACTTGATGCTCCATGGAATTGGTAATTGCTATTCAACTAGGAAAAATGCAAACACTTTGAGGGATTGTGATTGATTGTTGAACAAGATACTTGAAGTGATTTTTTTCCACCAGGTTATTTATAGTTTTCACATTCACTGGGGGAGAGAAATATAGAATTAAGTGATTTGAAAATTATATTGAAGAGACAGTTTATTACTTTCTGCATCTGTTTAACAGAATATACTAAGTATTGTTTTTGCATTGTATGATATATATTTAACAGGATGTGGGTAGTAGTTAAGACCATGTTAATGATTTTATATGTGAGGTGATCCCTTGTCTTTTGGAAATCAGCGTAGGCTTTGGCATCTCTGAGTTCATTACAATCCATTTACTACTCTATTTGATAAACAGGCTGTCTGCCACTCAATTAGAGACCCTACTAGACACAGGGAGAGGATACAAGTTCCTTAAATGTAGGTAAATAATAACTTACCAGTATATAGATGGCACTTCAATGTGGGGATCCCAGTGGCATCCCCCTAAGCAGCATCGCACAATATCTGGCCCTGAGGCTCACAGGGTTCTTAGCTACCTATGATACTATCTGGTGGCGGTGGGAATATGGTCAGGAACTTTGCAAATGGAAGGTCTCAAGGTGTCTCTCCTCACTTGCCTGTTTCTAATGACTCTGGAGACTAGCTATATGCTTGACTACTCCTTAGGTGGAACTAGTAACAATCCCAGAATAATTTGAAAATTTACTGCAAGACTGAGTGAGTTGAAGGTCACTTTCTCAGGTGAAGCCCCTGCTATAGTTTTGGGTATGGTTTATTTGTCCTCACCAAAGCTCATGTTGAAATTTGACCACCAGTGTGGCGGTGTTGGGAGGTGAGGCCTAGTGGGGAGGTATTTGGGTCATGAGTGGGGGACCCATCAGGAATGGCTTGGTGCTGTTCTTGCAGTAGTGAGTGAGTTATTGCTCATATGAGACTGGATTGGTTCCCAAGAAATGGATTCATTTGGGTTTTTATAAAGTCAGGATGCCCCTCAGGTTTGGTCTCTCTTCACATGTACCCACTTCCCCTTAGACCTTCTCCACCATCTTTTCACACATCATGAAAATCCTTACTAGAAGCAGAGTGGATGACCATGCCATGATTCTTGTACAGCCTGCAGAACCATGGGCCAAATCTCTTTTCTTTCTAAATTATCCAGCCTCACATATTCCTTTATAGTAACACAAAACTGACTGAGAGTCTTCTTTCCCTCTTGTAGGTTCAGGCCACAGACCCTCCAGAAGTGTCTTTCCTCTTATATAGCTTGTGATTATCTTTGCAAATAATTAAGGTTTGCAAATAAAACTAAGATGATGTGATGGTTAATCTTGTGTGTCAACTTGCCTAAGCCACAGTACTCAGATACTTGGACAAATACCATTTTGGATGTTTCTGTGAAGGTGTTTTTTTAAGATGAATATTTAAATCAGTAGACTTTGGGTAAAGGAGATTACCCTTCATATTGTGGATGGACCTCCTCCAATCAGTTGGAAGCTTTAATAGAAAAAGACTGACCTCTCTATGGAGGAATTCTACAAGCAGATGGTTTTTGGACTTGGACTGCAATTTGGTGTCCAGCCTGCTGGCCTACCCTGTAGATTTTGGATTTGCTACATGCATTAGTCTGTTTTCACACTGCTAATAAAGACATACCCGAGACCAGGTAATTTGTAAAGGAAAGGGGTTTAATTGACTCACAGTTCCACGTGGCTGGAGAGGCCTTACAATTATGGCAGAACGCAAAGGTGAAGCAAAGTCACATCTTACATGGCGGCAGGCCAGAGAGCGTATGCAGGGGAACTCCTATTTATAAAACCATCAGATCTCAAGAGACTTACTCACTATTATGAGAACAGCATGGGAAACACCCACCCCCATGATTCTATTACCTTCCACCGGGCCCCTCCCACGATGTGGGAATTATGGGAGCTACAGTTCAAGATGAGATTTGGGTGGGGACACAGCCAAACCATATCACTACACCTCTACAATTCCACGAGCCAATTTCTTAAAGTAAATCTCTCTTTCTCTCTACACACACGCACACAGACACACACAGACACACACACACACACACACATACACACACCCCCTGTTGGTTCTGTTTTCTCTGGCGAACCCTGACTACTACAGATGCTTTTCTCCTAGAACTCTACTACAGATGCATCTTGAAATTATTAAATGAAAGGTAAAATCTATTTGGAGCACTGCATTACATTTTATGATAAAAATATAACTATCTTAGAGCACAGGAATTTTTGGCTGTTTTTGTAGAGGGTAGAAGAATGCCTGGGAAATATTCAAATCATAAATACTTGTTGAATGAATGTTGAATAAAAAACTCGCGATTAGTTTAACTGTGATGACATTTTATCCCCAGCAGTGTAAAAGGTGTAAAGAGCCATTAATTTAGTTGTCTAAAGAAGATGCTTATGGCTTGCTGGGTTATAGTGATATTTAACTAAAATTTTAAAACAAATAGTGACTTTTGAAAATTTCTCTTTTTCATGTTTCAATAGCATTTTACCTTCAACATATTTCTTTTTAAAATTGCTGCTCATTAGGGGGAAAGGACTTGACCCTTCCCATTTAAGGAGACTTGCTGGGAAAGACCAATGTATATGTCATTGATCAGAACTTAGTAGAATTCTAGCCAGAAATTCACACGAGAGGCTGAGACATATGGCTTTTCAGCTGGGCACATCAACACTTCGAATAAAACTTGGGCTCAGTTACTAAGGAGGGAGTGGAAAATGGATGTCGGGGTTTTTTGTTAATGTTATTTAAAATCTCAATCAGTGGACAAGCATTTTACCTAGTTGTTGTCAGTATTAATATACTAAAGCTGGCAGACCTGAATCACCATTGTTTTTAGGGAACAAACAAAAACCACACAGTTTAAATTATTGAGAAGTGTGAGAGCTGGCAGAGATCTTAGAACACATTGGGCACAGCTACTTCATTTTGCAGAGGAGAAACTAAAGCCCAGAGAGGTAAAGTGACTGAAGGGGTAATGAAATGCCCTGGGAAGACTTCCTGAGAGCAGAAAGATAGTCTTCTGAGGCTGTCTCTACACACTTGTAGGCCCTGTTATTTCAAGTTTAATCAAAGAAAGTTATCCAGCCCTTCAGTGCTGTGTGGTTTCTGCCCGTGAAACGTCACTGTACTAATACCTGCCATTTGGGAATCAGCATGCTCAAGTAAAAGTTCATGAATTCTTGCTGTACCACTTAAACTATGTATTTTTAGCAGTGAATGGATTGTTCCCATTCTTAGCATCTGGAAATAATAACAGCGGGAATTTATTGAGAATTGGGTTTATAAGCTCCATGAATGCAGGGATCAAGTTTGATTTCACGCGCCACTGTATCTGTAGTGCCTAACACAGCCCTTGATGCGTAATGCATAATCCAACAAATAAATAGCTGTTGGTTGGGTAGATGTAGTGTTTATGAGGTGGCAGACATGGTGTTAAGCACTCTTCATGAGTCATCTCATTTCATCCTTGTAACAGCCCTCTGAGGTAGATAATATTTGAAACTAAAATTTGAAAACATGCCCATGGATAAAAACATAGTGAGTGTTGGGACTTGGGCTAGTCTGTCTGACTCCATCTTAAATTACTAGGGAAGCTGGAGGTTTTGGGGTTGAATATCATATGAAACAAATAAAACTTCTCTTAGATTAATTATGAAGAATTTAAAAAGCCTGACTAGTTGATGTGTTATCTAGCACCGAAGATAATTAGCTTAACAAAAAAATGGAAGAAAAAAATAGGAAAAGGCTGACCTGTTAGGTTAGTGAAAGATTCTTGGGTGTTTTGGGGAGGAGTGGGATAGGGTTGAGTGGAGAAGTGTTATTCAATAAAGTTTTCACCCTCTCTTGTTTGAGAGACTTTCTTTTGAGCCATGCATTAAATTTGAAAATGCTGTCCTGAAGTGTTACCAAATCTAGATCATGGATGAGAGACATTGAGTCTTACTCCCAGGATCCCAGGATCCCAGGATTTATTTCCATGGTTCTAAGTGTCTTTTTTTTTTTTAAAGGAAATGGTGACTCTGTGTAGAATAGAGGAGAGCAGTGAGCTGCAGGGATTTCCTTTCTGTGGTTTCTGGGCCCTGACCTTGCTTTTCTATGTCTACTGGGAGAGAGCTTGTCTATTTCTGTGTACATGTTTTAGTTATTTGCTGCTGTTGTTCCTAAGGTATTTCTAATGTCATAAGCCTGTCTTAGGAGGTGATGACGGTGTGACCCTGCATCTTAGACCCCTACAGAGAGATCCAAGTCCTTGTATCTGGGATAGAATCCCCAAAGCAGGCCTGTGGGTCAGGCATAGCTTAGGACCCTTGTCTGTGAATGGTGGATGTGGGCTGGAGACCATGTGGCCATATTCCTCTGAAGGCTGTTTTTCCCCCTCCTGTTGTATTTCCAGAACCTAGTTGTTCTAAACTCTGGATGTATGTTAGAATAATCTGAGGAGGCTTAAAATATGGATTCCTGGGTTCTACCAAAGAGTCTGAGTTGATTAGTTTGGTGAAGGGTCAAGGCATTCGTATTTAATTTTAGAAGAACCCCAGGTGAATTTAATTGTATAGTCAGAGTTGGGAGCCATTCTTGTAGCCTAACAAGCCCCCTGTCCCAAAACCATGATTTTTATTTGCCTTTTTCTCCTGTTCCGTATCTTGTGTCATCTAGCATTAGGGCTTCTGCTTCTGCTGGATGGCATTTCTAATGACCATTAAAGGCTGTGCATTAGATTGAAGTCAGGAGGACAGGTAAGGTAAAGTTTCTATGACGAGCACAGAGTGAGATGTATATAATAATGATTTGTCTTTTTAATTAAAAATCAATGAATAAACAAGGAAAGAAATAATAAAAATGAAACAATTATGAGCTAGAAAAGGTTTATAGATTTTCTGTAACCAGTAGATCCAAATACAGATAATCTGTCAAGAAATAGAGAAATTAGGATAAATGAATGCTTTTCCTTTAAAAGGCTTTAATAAAAAAAAAAAAGGTCTCAAAAAGAACTGAAAAAAATGAATCTGACCAATTGTTACAGAAGAAATTGAGCCAGTTATCATAAAAAATCAGGTACAAACAGTTTCCAGTTGGAGAATTTCAAATTTTTAAGGATCAGATGGCTCTTAGGCAGTTTGAAAGTGTTTCGGAACAGAGAAAGTGAACCTTCTGAATTATCTTTATGAAGCAAGCATAACATTAGTATAAAAAATGAGTGAGAATGGCACTTAAAAACAATTAGCTATGCAATGTAATCTTTTATGAGAATATTGATGTGAAAATCCCAAATAAAGTATAAGCAGAAACAACCTAGCAATGAATAGAAGGATAGCACCACAGCCAAGTGAGGTTCATTTTAACAAATCAGAGATGGATCAATTGTGGAAATCTGCTTGTGGAATTCTCTAGGTTGATGGGTAAAGGAGGGAAGAAAGTGCCACAACAGATGTGGCAAAGGCGTTTTATAAAAGTCAATACATATACTAGATAAGCAGTAAAATAGTAACACATCATATTTGGGTAATTTCTATGAATTATTTCCATTGTACCTAATGGTGAAGCACTAGAACCATTTTTTAGTGTTAGAGAAGAGGATACTCACAGCAATAACCACTATTATCTACCATATGTAACAAGAGATTTAGAGCACCAAGTGAACAGTGCTTTCCATGTGCCGTGCAAATCATTTAATCCTCCCCAAACCCTGCAAGAGAGATACTATTATTCCCATTTACTGATGAGAAAAATAATAGCACAGAGAAGTAACTTGCCCAAACTCACACTACTCAGAAGTGACAGAGCTCGGATTTGAGTCCACCTACACTGCCCCTCTAGGAAGAAAATTAATGATGATAGGATATTTGAATAAATGAAGATTTGATGATAATTTTGAAAGGATGGTATTTTTTTCTAAATTTATTTATGGATTACATTATATTGCAATTATAATTCCAATAAGATTTTCTTAACTTAAAAATAATTTTAAAGTTCCTCTAGATGAATAGACATTAAAGGATAGCCAGAAAAATTCTATAAAGAAGTATAATAAGAAAGGACTTAAAGTTGTGGCAATGCAGTGAGCATGGAAATGGCCCAGGAATAAACCAAAAATGGAGGATATAGAACAGATGTCAACAGACTAAGGTTAGCAGAGGCGAAACTAAGGCCCGCAGAGGTACAGCCCCAGTCAACATTTACATATGATCTACGGCTACTTTCACACTACAACAGCAGAGTTAAGTAGTGACAGGGATCATATGGCTGTCAAAACCAAAAATATTTACACTCTGGTCCTTCACACAAAAGGTTTGCCAATCCCTAGCATAGAATAAAGTCCCAACTTAAGTGGATTTAGAAGGCACTTAAAAATCAATCAGCGGGCTCTTGGGGCAAGATGGCTGGCTAGATGCAGCCAGGTGGAACAGCTGCCACCGAGGAAACTGGAAGACTGGTGCACTCCTACCATCTTCAGAGGGAAGGCACTGAGCGTGGATCCAGAGAAGACACAGAAACCAGCTGAAGTGGGAGGGAGCTGGGAACCCTGCATGGGTCTACTGCACAAGGGGAGGGACTGGTTCCTGGCGCTAGATGACTCAGGGAGAACGGGGTGGGTGAGTTGAACTGGTAAGGAGCAAGTTACTCTTGCCACAGGCCTCTGGAATCCCTGCATGAGGAGACCTCTCGATAGCCACGGACACTTGAGCTGGCAAGGAGAGCTACTGGGAGAAATGGTAGGGGCAGCACTCCAGCCAGTGAAGCGCCCAAAGGGTTTGGTGTGGAAGCGTCTGTAGTGGAGCGCGGCTGATGCCCATCCCCTAGGCTTCACTTGCTCCCATAGTTGACTTTAGCTCCAGGGGAACTGTCGGACCTGAACTCTGCAGGGCAGTGCTGCCCATCAGGTGTGGCTGCTCCAACCTAAGCAACCCTCGGTCTGCTGGCCGCTCCCAGGGCCCCAGCCTGGCTGCGTCTGCTGGCAGTGCAGCCTCAGGTGCCTTGAGGGCCTGCATCCTGGCTCCTGTACTGGCAGACAGCGCCTGACGAGACCTCCAGCAGGGCGGCCCCCAGCAGGGCGGCCCCGTGGACCCGCATCAGCCCGCCTGCTCCTTCCTTCACTGCAGCTCACCCGGCCCACGACCACCCGCCACACCGCTTTGCTGGTGCTGTGTGCCCCGGCGGATCTTACCTTCCCTCCCTACCCCACCAGTGCGCATGTGCGACTGCACCCTGCCCTGCCACTGCTGCCACAGTGAATGCCTCCGCTCCCCCATCGCCCCCGCCTCCGGTCTCCCGCTGTACCTCCACTGCAGTCTGAGCCTTGGCAGGCACACAACCCTCCAGCCCCGCCTCTACCAGCGTCTCATTCCTGCACCAACACTGCCCTCAGAGTGAAACTAAGGATGGAGAACAGCAGACCCTCTCCTGCCCTGTGCGGCTGCCTTCGCCTGCGTGAACACGCCCTGCGCCCAAGCCCCGTGCTACTACCATCGCCAGTGCAGCTGTGTGCACAGTCACCCGCAGAGACCCCATCCCCGGAGTCGTGCTGTCTCCATCGCTGCTGTGAATGCCCGCATAGAGGCTGGCACCCTGGCACCTGCTAGCACTCTATTGCAGTCCATGAGTGTGTGCTCTGCCGGGCTGCTGCTGCCTGCTACTGGCACATGCAAACGAGGACGGGATGGCTGCTACCGTCCTAGGAAAAGCTTTGGCTGGCACCATCCATCAGAGTGCTGGGACCAGCAGCCAGGGAGCCCTTCAGCAACTCCCTCTACCCCCCAACACACACCAGTGCAGTGGAGTCCTAACCTCCAGGAACCAGAGAACAAAGTTGAAGCCCTGTTTTGGTTTCCCAGAGTTAGAGCGTGCAGTACAGGAGTTGTGAACTGAGCCTTGGCTCCCTAAAATACTCCAGAAATGAAGCCAGTCAACTGAACACACCTATACCACAATCAAACCCTCAAGATCATCAAATAGGATAAAAGAAAAAAGAAACCCATTGAAAGGACAGCAGCTTCAAAAATGGAAGGAACATCAGCCCACAACGATGAGAAAGAACCAGTGCAAGGACTCTGACAATTCAAAAAGCTAGAGTGTCTTTTTTCCTCCAAAAGACTGCACTAGTTCTCCAGCAAGGGTTCTGAACTGAGCTGAGATGGCTGAAATGACAGAAATAGAATTCAGAATATGGATAAGACTGAAAAGCATCAAGATGCAGTACACTGAAACCCAATCCACCAAAGCTAAGAATCACAACAAAATGATACAGCAGCTGACAGACAAAATAGTCAATATAGTAAAGAACAAAGATACAGCATACCAGAATCTCTGGAACACAGCCAAGGCAGTGGTAAGAGGGACATTTACAGCACTAAATGCCTACATCAAAAACTTAGCAAAATCTCAATTTAATAACCTAACATCACAACTAAAAGAACTAGAGAACCAAGAGTAAACCAAGCCCAAAGCTAGCAGAACACAAGAAATAACCAAAACCAGAGCTGAACTGAAGGAGACTGAGACAAGAAAAATCATTTGAAAGGTCAACAATTCAAGGAGTTGGTTTTTTAAAAAAAATTAATAAAATACACCACTAACTAGACTAATAAGGAAGAAAAGAGAGAAGATCCAAATAAACACAATTAGAAACAACACAGGGGATATTACCACTGACCCCAAAGAAATACAAATAACCATCGGAATATTATGAAAACCTCTATGCACATAAACCAGAAGATCTAGAAGAAATGGATAAATTTCTGCATGCATACATCCTCACAAGACTGAACTAGGAAGAAATTGAATCCCTGAACAGACCAGTAGCAAGCTCTGAAATTGAATCAGTAATAAACAGCCTACCAACCAAAAACAGCCAAGTACCAGATAGATTCAAAGTCAAATTCTACCAGATGTACAGAGAGGAGCTGGTACCATTCCTATTGAAACTATTCCAAAAAATTAAGGAGCAGGGACTCCTCCCAAATTCATTCTGTGAGGCCAGCATCATCTTGATACAAAAACCTGGAAGAGACACAACAAAGAAAACTTCAGGCCAATATTTTTGATAAACATTGATGCAAAAATCTTCAACAAAATACTGGCAAACCAAATTCAGCAGCACATCACAAAAAGCTTATCCACCACCATCAAGTAAGCTTTAGCCTTAGGATGCAAGGTTGGTTCAACATATGCAAATCAATAAATGTGACTCATCACATAAATAGAACTAAAGACAAAAGCCACATGATTATCTTAGTAGATGCAGAAAAGGCTTTAGATAAAATTCAACACCCTTCATGTTAAAAACTTTCAATAAACTAAGTATTGAAGAAACAGTCCTGAAAATAATAAGAGCCATCTATTAAAAACCCACAGCCAACATTACAATAAATAGGCAAAAGCTGGAAGCATCCCCCTTGAAAACTGGCACAAGACAAGGATGCCCTTTCTCACCACTCCTATTCAATATAGTATTGGAAGTCCTGGCCAGAGAAATCAGGCAAGAGAAAGAAATAAAGGGCATCCAAATAGAAGGAGAGGAAGTCAAATTATTACTATTTGCAGATGACATGATTCTATCTAGAAAACCCCATAGTCCTGGCCCAAAACTCCTTAACCTGATAAACAATTTCAGCAAAGTCTCACAATACAAAATCAACATAAAAAATTGCTAGCATTTTTATACATCAACAACAGCCAAGGTGAGAGCAAAATCAGGAATGCAATCTCATTCAGAATTGCCACGAAAAGAATAAAATACCTAGGAATACAGCTAACCAGGGAGGTGAAAGATGTGTATGATGAGAATTACAGAACACTGCTCAAAGAAATCAGAAATGACACAAACAAATGGAAAAACATTCCAGACTCATGGATAGGAAGAATCAACATCATTAAAATGCCCAAAGCAATTTATTGATTCAATGCTACTCCTATCAAACCACCACTGACATTCTTCACAGGACTAGAAAAAGTATTTTAGAATTCATATGGAACCAAAAAAGAGCCTGAATAGACAAGGCGATCCTAAGAAAAAGAACAAATCATGCTACCCAACTTCAAACTGTACTACAGAGCTACAGTAACCAAAATAGCATGGTACTGGTACAAAAACAGACACATAGACCAATGGAACAGAATAGAAAGACCAGAAATAAGGCTGCACACCTACAACCATCTGATCATCAACAAACTTGACCAAAAAAAACGATGAGGAAAGGACTCCCTATTCAATAAATGGTGCTGGGATAACTGGCTAGCCATATACAGAAGATTGAAACTGGACCCCTCCCTTACACCATATACAAAAATCAGCTCAAGATGGATTAAAGACTAAAATGTAAAACCCAAAACTATAAAAACCCTGGAAGACAAACTCTGGAAGGCAATAACATTCTGGAATAGGAATAGGCAAATATTTTATGATGAAGATGCCACAGGCAATTGCAACAAAAGCAAAAATTGACAGTTGGGATCTAATAAAACTAAACAGCTTCTGCACTTTAGCAAAAGAAACTGTCAACATGGTAAACAGACAATCTGCCAGATGGAAGAAAATTTTTGCAAACTATGCATCTGACAAAGGTCTAACATCTAGCATTTTTATAAGGAGCTTAAGCAAATTTACAAGAAAAAACAACCCCATTAAAAAGTGGGTGAGGGACATGAACAGATACTTTTCAAAAGAAGACACACATGCAGCCAGGAAGTGTATGAAAAAATGCTCAAGATCACTGATCATTAGAGAAATGCAAATCAAAACCACAAAGAGCTACCATCTCACACCAGTCAGAATGGCTATTATTAAAAAGTCAAAAAATAACAGATGCTGGAGAGGTTGTAGTGAAACAGGAACACTTATACACTGTTGGTGGGAGTATAAATTGGTTCAGCCACTGTGGATGCCACAGCAGTGTGGCAATCCCTCACAGAGCTAAAAACAGAACTACTATTTGATCTAGCAATCCCATTCCTGGGTACATACCCAAAGGAATATAAATCATTCTATCATAAAGACACATGCACACGTATGTTTATTGCAGCACATGATTCCATGTCTTTGCTATTCACAAAGCGATATTCACAATAGCAAAGACATGGAATTAACCTAAATGCCCATCAATGGTAGACTGGATTAAAAATTGTGGTACATACACACCACAGAATACTATGCAGCCATAAAAAGAACAGTATCCATACCTGCTCGGGATCGACGTGCAGTGGAGGACATGCCTGGTTTTCTATCTGGCTGTGCTGGGAGAGAAGAGGAAGGCACATTTGGAAGGCGGATATTTGTCATCTTCTTATTTAATTCCTCCTGTTCCAATTCTTCAAGTTCTGCCATCAACTCATCCTGAACACAGGAGAAAGGAAGAATTACGAAGTTAACGTTTCAAGACGTGGGTTTCCTCAAACACAATAACAAGAACATCTGCTACCCAATTGATATGTGAGAACCCAGTGAAATGGAATATTTATTTTAAAACTAAGTCTTTTTTGCAACACTGAGCAATGATTAAAAAATGAATATTTAAAAAAAAAAAAGAACAGTATCATGATCTTTGCAGGAACATGAATGGAGCTGGAGACCATTATCCTTAGCAATCTAATGCAGGGACAGAAAACCAAATACCACATGTTTTCACTTATAAGTGGGAGGTAAATGATGAGAACACAGGGACATCTAGTGGAGAACAATAAACACTGGGGCCTACCTGAGGGTAGAGGGAGGGAGGAGGAAGTGGATCAGGAAAAGTAACTAATGGATACTAGGTTTAATACCTGGGTGATGAAACAAACCCCCATGACGCGAGTTTACCTATATAACAAACCTGCACATGTAACACTAAACTTAAAAGTTTAAATAAATAAATAAAAAATAAGCAGGACTGTTGATTATGGCAGTTGTCTTATTCTCCAACTCATGCAGATTGCAATTAGTAAGTAATAGTAATAAGAGAAAACATTGCTTTTGTAAACTTGGGAATTACAAGTGTTTTCAGGAATGCTATAAACCAGGAATCACAAAGAAAGAATTTCAAAATATTACTACAAACATTATTTAAATGGCAGAGAAGCAGTGAAAACAGTATTGATAGACAAATGACAAACCTGGAAAGTATTCATAAGATATGTTTAGCATGGTTTAACATTTAGTGTTCAGTGTTCAGTTATGGATTATGGAACCCACTCTGGTTCTTTATGTAGGAAATAATTTAATGTACAGAATTAGGTGATTATTAAATAATTGTAAGGGCCAAAGGAGAAAATTTTCGAACTAGCCTGCCAAGCCAACTGCTGCTCTGGTTCACCTAGGAGGCTGCTGCGGAGGCTGTGATCTCTTCTGCTGGTCATTGTCACAGGGCCACAGCTGTAAGCCACAGATCAGGAAGCTGTGGCCAGAACTGTTGGATCATGGGCCACACCAAGCCCTTTGACTCCACAGCAGCAAAAGTGAGTAACATATGTGCCTCATGGACTGACTTTCTCTCTCAAGGCTCCTGCCATTATGTCCAAGTGGTGGAATAACATCACATTTGAAGTGTTAGCTGCAAGGGAGTCTGGAAAATGTGGGTTTTACCTCTTCTGGAATGGGAGGTTAGGACAGGTGCTGAAGGAGCTAATTTTCTCTACTTCCCATAATTATGCACACTAGCATGTACATAGAGCTGTGAAAAGTGAATCAGGAAAATATGAACACCCTTATATAAAAAGCAGGCAAAGGAAAAGACAGGTAACTCAAAGAAAATCAAGATGTCAATAGAAAGGAAAGGCTGTGCAACCTTATTATGGCAAGAACTGCAACTGAAATCGGCAATGACAAATCTGGTATTGTCCAAGATGCGGCAGATGAGGCACTTTTATACCACTGTAAACAACCTTTGTAAACCTTTGTAAAGGGCAGAGAAAATCATCTGATTGAATAATCCCACTACAAGGAGTGTCTGCTAAGGAAGGAGGTAACCCAGGAGGTTGAGAGGTGGTATATGCAAGCATGTCTATGAGAGTATTGATTGTAGTTGCAAAGTTTTGCAAACAATCTAATTGCTCATCAAAAAGGGACTGAGTAAATAAATTATAGCACATGTACACCACAAAATATTATACTGCCTTTGAAGAAGAGTAGCATTGCTCAGAGATGGTATCACGGGTCAACTAAGTACATAAACTTTGGAAGCAGAGTGCAGTTGATTCTACCACTTAGTAGCTGTGTGATCTTGGGAATTAATCTTTTAATGCATCACTTTTGCTACTTGTAAACCAGAGATAGTAACGGTAAAATAGGCATAATCATAACAGATAGTAACTTACTTGGCTGGAGTATTATGATAATTAAATGAAGTTATACAATATTTTCTTTTTCATTTTCAATGAATATTAATTTTTGTTATGTTTATTGCTAAAGATTAATGACCATAGCAATTTTGAGTAATGTGGTTTCAGAAGATCAAATACAGTATGATCCCATTTGATATAGAAAGCAGTGTTGTATGAGCACGCACACGTAAATAAGTGTGTTCAAAATCCTAACAGAGGTCCTCTTTGAATGGAATTTCAGGTGATTTTACATTATTTGCACTGTCCTGTATTTGTGTATGTATAAGTACATGTGTTTACGATGTGTCATGTAGCATTTCTAAAAAGCTATTTTAAAAGTTATTTAAAAGACAAAAGGCCGGGGTTGGAATTCTCTCCTTTTATTATTTGGACTAAAGTAAGACACAGCCTCCACTGGCAGACAGGGCTCCCAGGTCCCTGAAGAGAAGCGGAGAGTGTCAGCCAAGCCTGGAAACTCACTGCACTGCAGCAGGGAGCCTGGGCTCTCCTAGCAGGAGTCAGGCACCAGCTCAGATCACCATGGCAACCATATGGAAAGTTAAGAAGTTTTGAAGAAAGAAAATGCCTCTCTTTATCATTAATCACATAAAAATAAGCTTTTAATTTTAATTTTTTTTTTTTTTTTTTTTTTTTTGTTATAGCACAACTTATATATTTCAAATGGACAAAAAATTAGTATCATTTACAGTATCTTAAGATAAATTTCCTTTGAATGGGAGCTTCCTTTCCAGTACTTTGAGGTCTACAAGACGTATCTAGAAAATTTACTACTGTGGAAAATGAAGACTGCTTAAATCGAATGGGGGGGGGGGGAAGGGGAAGGGCCTGTGGTTTTTCTTTTTGATTAATTGCTGTAACACTGTCCTTCGGGCGGCTGAGGGAGTTTCATATTTTCTTTAGACATCATTAGGCGCCGAAGCTCTTGCAGGACAACTTTGATGCTATATGAATTCTGCCATTTTGCTAGCACTGATATGGCTCTTGGGTCCACCACTCCATTAGAACTATTTACTCCATTCATATTAATTTTTGTTACAAATCTTACAAAGGGGGGTGCTTCTGGGTATTTAGGTCCACATTCTATTTTAAGGCTGTATATTCGGTTTTCATAAATTGTTCTTGGAGGCCCAATTATCATCCCTGTCCATCTTGTAAGTGTCATGTCTTCGTCATCTTCTAGACCCCAGCTAACTGTGCCATCTCCTACTCCTTTCTGGCCTTCTTCGAGTTCTTCCAACAGTCGGAAATTGCGAGGGACTTTTACTCAAGCATACTTGAACTGTTTGTTTGGAAAACACTGGCATTTTCATCTGCACAGCAGCCAACTGGATTATTCAGCTACCCGGGACTGAGTCTTCTCTAGCAAACATAAAACCGAGCCCGTGGTGGCTGCCATCTTGCGTCGCTGTTGCTTGAAGGCCGGCCCCTTCTTCACCCCCCCTAATTTTAATTTTATATTTTTTGACAGCAACCCTCTTAACTCCATCCCCAGAGTCCCAGAGCAAGAATTCCAATCCTTTGACCATAGGTCCAAACAACAAATGGATGATTTGGCATATGAGATCCTTTTATAAACAGTCCTCTTTGGCAGGCTTTTCTTGTTGTGATGACCTGTGGGCTCTACAGAGATTATTGTTTAATAAGCACGTTGGAAATGAGCAATCCATATGAGTGGTCCCTTCTTCAAAACAGAATTAGGAAACCTTTGAGTAATTTGAAAGTTGACTTGGAGGCTGGATGAAGGGAACCCGTGCTTCTGCATCTCTCATGGGTGATGATTTAGCTCCTGTCTGACTGCTGTCCTGATAGGTGTCTGTCCTCATCCAGAAGATGAAGGAGGCATCCTTCAGACAGAAGCTAAAGAGAGATAACAAATGCTTCCTAATGATTATAACTATATAGAAAGCAGGCTATATAGCTACAATCATTAGGAAGTGTTTGTTTTGAGCCCAAAATATGCTTTTCTAAAACTTTCATCAACTAATTCTGATTCCAGATCAGAATCAACTCTGAGAAGGTCTAATTTTTATCCCACTCCAAAGTCCTTTGAATAGATAAAGGCCACTTCTCAGGACTGTTTGGGAAGAAGTATGTATTCTCTCTGACAGGGGATTTTAGGAGTTCTTTGGTACTAGTGGTGTAAAAATAAATCGGACACTTCCATTTATAGTCTTGTTTGAAGAACTAATGTAGTCTCTCCTCACCTCTCCCCTAACATTGTCCTTTTGATCTAATTTGTCTTCGAAAGTCAGGACAAATGTCATGCCTATGTGTTTCCGGTTCTCTGAAGAGAGCTGCTTGCTCTGTTGCTGCTCATTCCCCCTGTGGTGTGAGGATTTGTTTCCAAATCCACCTCCTTCCTTAAACCAACAGTCACTCAAGGGGGGATGGGCACAGCATCCACCTCAGATTCTCCAGTGCCTGGCCTTCTCTGGGATGTCAAATGTACAGTGCTACTGGTACAAAAGGCAGGGAGACAAGACCCTCATATCTGGCACCTCTGCCAGTGCAGCCCAAGATGACATTCGTTTCCTGATCTGCTAGTGTCTTAGTCTGTTTTGGCTGCTATAACAAAATGCCATACACAGGTGGCTTAAACCAGAGACATTTACTTCTTACAGCACTGGAGACCGGAAAGTCCTCTATTGAGGCACGGGCAGCTCCTGTGTCTGATGTGGGCTGTCTTGCCGGCTTGTAGACAGCTGCCTTCTCACTGCATCCTCACCAGCTGAACAGAGAGCAAGCTCTCTGGTGTCTCTTCTTATAAGGGCACTAGTCCCACCATGAGGTCCTACCCACATGGCCTCAGCTAGTCCTAATCGCCTCTTAAAGGCCCTGCTTCCAAATACCATCACACTGGGGGTTAGGGCTTCAGCATAAGAATTGGGGGAGGGGGCTGGGTGTGGTGGCTCATGCCTGTAATCCCAGCACTTTGGGAGCCTGAGGCAGGTGGATCATGAGGTTAAGAGATCGAGACCATCCTGGCCAACATGGTGAAACCCCGTTTCTACTAAAAATACAAAAATTAACCAGGCATGGTGGCGGGCGCCTGTAGTCCCAGCTACTTGGGAGGCTGAGGCAGGAGAATCGCTTGAACCCAAGAGGCAGAAGTTGCAGTGAGCCAAGATTGTGCCACTGCACTCCAGCCTGGCAACAGAGTAAGACTACATCTGAAAAAAAAAAAAAAAAAAAGAATTGGAGGAGGGGGCACTTTCATTTTATCACAGTGAGAATGTGGTTCAGCTACTGACAGACCTGAGTTGTCCTCTATTATTAACCAGTGAAATGTCATGGACTTTTGAGAGCTCCAACCAGAGACACACAGGGGCCTCCTGTTGGCTTTACCCAGATTTTCAGTGCAATGTTTTTGAATTTTAATACTCCTATCCGGTTTGGTCTTAAGCTGTTAAGAACAGTGTAACAAAGCCAGGCACGGTGGCTTACGCCTGTAATCCCAACACTTTGGGAGGCCAAGGAGGGCAGATCACCTGAGGTCAGGAGTTTGAGACTTGCCTGGCCAGCATGGTGAAACCCTGTCTCTACTAAAATACAAAAATTAGCCAGGCGTGGTGGCATGCACCTGTAATCCCAGCTACTTGGGAGGCTGAGGCAGGAGAATTGTTTGAACCCGGGAGGCAGAGGTTTCAGTAAGCAGAGATCATGCCATTGCACTCCAGCCTGGAAAACTCCTTCTAAACAACAACAAAAAAAGAATAGTGTAACAGGCTGGGGTAACGTGTGAAGTGGGGCTATTTGCCCCTAGAATTGCCTGCAAAGCCCCACAGCTGAGACCCAAAGGTGCTAAGCACCCCATGTCCTGAGTTCAAAGAAGTGTCAGCAGTTGGACCTGTCCCATTTAGGCGTGTTTTTATGAGAGACACCAGTTAGAGAACTGGCCCTATCCCTGTTGCCCCAATTCTCTCCAGGTGAAAGATGGCTGATCTCCCTCATGGAGAGAAAAGTAGCCTCTAATGGGGAAGGTATTGTTGATTGTTGAATAGAGTGACTATTACTTTTCTCTCCTCCTCAAAATAAGGGTGGGAGGCTCCAAATCCACAGAGGGTGCCTGAACTATTCTCAGCTACCCTCGCTTGAGAACTAGTGGTCAACTGTTGTCTCCTCTCCCAAGCATCGAAGCTTCTGGAGTGTAGAGGCAGGGACTGGAGAGAGAAGATGGAGCCCAGACATGGCCCTGGAGAAGCTGCTCACATTGCACGCAGGCGTGGTTGGGACCTGTGAGCATCCTGTGGTTCTAGTGGATGCCCAGGAGGTAGAGCTCTCTGTCTTATAGGTCTCCCCAAAAAAAGAGTTGCCTCCTGGGAGAGGGGTCCCTGAGGTCTCTGGGGGTGCTGAGGAGGTAGGGAAAGCACAAACCCAGCAGGGTTTATGTCAGGGGTGCTCTGCAGCAAGGAGGCTCTGCAGACCCTCCTCCCTCTGAGAATCCACAAATGTGTTCCCAAGGGCCCCTTACACATAAAGTGGACTGGTGTCCAGGCAGGGGTAAACAAACAAATAGAGGCAACCAACGAAATGGAGCTGGCAGACTGACCAGAGGCAGCTCAGGAGTTGGCATCCAGGCCAACTCTCTCTATCCTTCTGCCCCAGCACCACAGCAGTGGGAACCAGAAAGAGAAAGAGAGAGAGAGAGTGAGCCAAGTCCCTCTGTCCCAAGTCTCGTCTGCCTGTGGGGAGGGATTTGAATCAAACATGAGTTTGCAAAGCTACAATGAAGACAAGTCTTTAAGAACTGGAATTACACTGTTTTAATAATTGAAAGTGACCAAGAAGTGATGGAACTGGGTTGAGATATTACTAAAATCCCCTTTCTTCCAGTAGGGAGGTGTTTGCAGAGCAGACTCTTTGCTGCAGGAAAGTTACTGGGGAAAGTAAGACCATTTTATTTTTATAACAATGAGTGAAACCACTGGAGAATCAGCCTCTTTGGGTATTGTATTATGCCATTCTTATGCTGCTATAAAGAAATACCTGAGGTTGGGTAATTTATACAGAAAAAAAGGTTTAGTTGACTCACAGTTCTGCAGGACTTATAGAAAGTATTGTGCTGGCATTTGTTCCTGGTGAGACCTCAGGAAGCTCTTAATCATAGTCAAAGGTGATGGGGGAGCCAGCATGTCACATGGCGAGAGGTAGAGCAAGAGGGGGTGGGGAGAGGTGCCAGGGTCTTTTAAATAACATGTTTCACATGAACTCAGAGCAAGAACTCACTCATTACCATCAGGGTGGCACCAAGCCATGACCCTAATACCTCCCACTAGGCCCACCTCCAACACTGGGGATCACAGTTCAACATGAGATTTGGAGGTAGCAAACATCCAAACCGTATCAGGTATGTCTATAAACAATCCAGGAGCCCACAGAACGGTGCCCTCATGGAAGGCTGCCGGGAGGCTGGTCACCTCCCCATTTTTAGAAAGTTACCTGGGAGTCATCAGTCTGGTGAATGAGGCTGAGAAGTGACAGCTCCCTCCTTACTGCAGGTATGAGGAATAGTGATGGTGTGGAAGAGGCAAGATCTGACTAAGGGAAGGAGATTCATCAAGAGTGTACGATGGAGTTACCCAGCCAAGCAGCTAGGATGAGACATATCCCTGAAACAATAACCATTTGGAAGAACTTAGGATTATAGGAAAGTTGGAAACCCTTTTCATTCATCCATCCATCCACCCATGTGCCTCCCACCCTGTGTTTCTCTTTTGCAGCATTTATCACACACGCATAAATATTTGTGTAACTCTGGTTTACTGTCTGCCTCCTGCATTAGACGATATGCTCCCAAGAACACAGCCATGTCTCTTGGGCTCCACACTAGATCTCCATCCCCAGCCCAATAATGGGTGTGTGGCAGGCACTCAATCAATATTTATTAATTGAATGGATAAATGAACACTTAATCGTGGTCATTAAAATAATGTTCTTTAAATTGCCAGCTTTATTGTAAGCTAAATGTCATAGTCTCAGTAGGCTATGATCCAAAATAAGATCACGTTTCTAAGTATCCATATTGTAAGCTCTACATTGTCTTGACTGTAGAATTCCAGTCCCCAGAGTAATTCTAAGAGTTGTCTGAAGGGCTGTCTCTCAACTGTGCTCAAGACTGGTTCTCTCCATTGTTCTCCAGCCTGCCTGTGACATGCCCACACTGCTGCCCCACTTCCTGGTGGGCCTTAGGGGGTGCCTCTCCAGGAGCAAGGCTGCCCTGTGCTCATGTCCCTCTCCAGTACCCCCATTCTGGCTTTGGGGTGAGCATGAGCTTCTTTCTCCCCTTTGCCCTTTCATCTCTAGCTTGGACCAAGTTTGTCCTCTAATTCCTGGTAGCACTTTACAGACCCCAAAACCACAGAGAACAACTTAAAGCCTCCACTAGTCACTATATACAAACTCCCAAGCTTAGGACTATCTCATACAGTCTCTCTTAGGTCCACTTCCCTGACTACCTCTAGATGAGACACCACAAGTGAAGGACAGCTCCTCCTCCAGCACTGGGAAGACCCCAGGCACCTTCCTTCCTTAGGCTCAGAACACATTTCCCTTAGCACTCAGAGAGAAGCGAGAGTTTGTGGGTGGTTTTGTTCTTATTTTTTTCCTTTCCTTAACTTAGAGCCCATCGCTCTGCTGAAAGAAACCCCCGATGTGCATTATTTACTGAAACAGTCTGGAACGTCAGCATTCCAGTTCCTCCACACAGCTCTTCCCCAGTGGTAACATGTGGAAACTGCTTATGTGGGGTAGTTTTCCTAAACCAAAATATGGTCTTCCCTGCAAATAAATTCAAACCTCCTCCCTTCGAAGGCAGAAATCATTTGCAGCATCAAAAGTGTTTAATCCATTTTCAACGAAAACCATCCTATTACCTTATTATTATTACAATCCTTGTCTTTTGCAAGACATTCACTTGGATGTCAAATTCTAACACTTCTGTAAGAAATCCAGTCACTGTTTTGTACTTTTATCTCATATTCATTTATTGTTTAACAAACATTTATTGAACATTTTCGAAGCCCCTGTTTTCAAGGAATTTACATTTGAGAACAGAGATCAATTGGCCAACTTTTTCTGTAAATACCGGACAGTAAATATTTTAGACTTTACTGGCCATACAATGTGTTGCAACTACTCAACTCTGCCATTATAGCCCTAATGTAGCCAGAGACAATCTGCAATGAGTGGTGCAAGAGAAAAATCTTGCAAGGCATGCTTGTTAAAAATGGCAAGACAGATTTTATTCAAGCTACTGTAGTAAGTAAGAGGGACTTCAGTATAGAATTGCTCAGTTCCAAACATAGCACAATGAGGGGGTTAGGGGATGGAAAATTGCTAAGAGAAACTTGATTAGATATCAGGGGAAGAAGGATTCTTGCCAAACGAACCTAACAACAGAATTCTTAGGACTTAGATATAGAGGGTGAAGGGTGAGGAATTTGATCAGGTATCAAGGATGGGAGGATTTTTGGTAAACTGACTTAGCAGGATTCTTACTAAAACTGGGCTCTGGGGGCTGAGGGCAGGAAGGCAGGCTAAGATCAAGCCCTGGTTGAGAAGTGGGCTCAGAAGAAACTGAAGTTTGGCCAGGGAGACAGTCTTTGTGAAGGGGCATGCATGCCTTCCAATAGAATTTTGTTTATAACACAGGTGGTGAGCCTAGGGGCTGCAGTGTGCTGACTCCTGTTCTGGACTATACAACAGATATATAATATGGCAGGTATGACTAAGTGCTAAGAATTAAAAAAAAAAAAAAAGAAAATGATAAATGGCAAGGGCCAGATCGTATAGCAATTTATGCTGAGTAAGATAAGAAATCCTTGGAAGGTTTGAACAGGGAAATGGCTTGATTTGACTCACAGAAGATGTGGCTATTGTGTGCAGCACACTGCAGAAGGTATGGACACTTGGAGGCCAGCTGGGAGGTGACTGCAATGATCCAGTTGCCAAGACATGGTGGTTGGTACCGAAATGGTAGTGATGAATGAGGTGGTAAAAAGTGGTTGGATTCTAGACACAATTTAGATGGTAGAACCAGCAGGCTTTGCTGATGGTCCAGATATAAGGTATATGAGAAAGAGCTAAGTTCAAGGATGACTCTAAGATTTTAGCCTGAGCAGTTGGAAAAATGGCTTTTCCATCTACTGAGATGAACAAGAGCAAGGAGGAGCATGCTTTGGGCAGAGACCAAGGGTTCTGTTTGGGACATGTGAAGTCTAAGATGCCTATCAGACATCCAAATAATATGCTGAGTAGGCAGTTGGATATCCTAATTTGAGATTAAGGTGAGGGGTCTGTTTGGTGTTACAAATTTGAGTGCTATCAGCCTATGGATGGTTCTTGGAAGTATGAATGAGATTTGATGTAGAAGAGAGCCCCAAGGATTGAGCCCTGGGATGTTCTGGTGTTTAGAGGTCAGGGAGAGGAGACAGATGGTAGGAGAGAGACAAGGGAGAAGGAATCGAGGGGAAGAGCTTCTTGGGGCATCTAATGCTGCCCATGAGGTGACCAGGATGAGGGCTGAGAATGTCTACTTCTCAGACCTTGCACCAGGCTTTCTATGAGTGGATGCTAGAGCAGCAGGAGAGCTCTGAAGATTTCCTCCAGGAATGTGCATTTCATTTCCCTCTGCAGTTTCCAGCCACTGCTTTTAGAGATCTCCCAAGCCATCACTCTTTGCAAACGCCTTGTCACTAGACAAGTTGAATTTCCTTCGTGACTTGGCAACTTGGCAGGGAAATGATACCTCCCAAATTGCTCATAATCCTTGGCTAAGCTTCTCCCTTTGTACTGAAAAAGGAAGCCGTCAGAGTCACAGAATGATTTTCAGAATGAACAGGAACATTTACTGAGAAAAACGTGGGCACATCATAAACCCGCACACCCCTTTACCCTATTCCCTGGGCAGGAGGGATGAAATCTTGAAGTCTCTGCCAATATGGCATTTTTCCTCTCACAGGGTAAAAGCACAACTACACCTGAGAGGTGTAGGAAGCCTCCTGGCTTTCATATGGAGGTAAAAGTTACAGGACTGGTCTTCCATGAGTGTGTGAGTGTGTGTCTTTATGGGCAAATGTGGGGTGACAGGAGAGTGGGCAGAGGCGAGAGAGAATGACCTGGTCAAGGAAAGCAAGGAAAGACCAAAGCAGAAGATGCTGGTGACGGAGGCAGCAGGCTTTTTTTGTGCATCACCTTGAGTGTTTTTGACCCAGAATTGGCCCCATGTTTAATATTATGGATCCAGGAAATCCATCCCCTCCTTCCTCTCTTCTCTTTTTGCAACAGCAAAGATGACATTTAACTCTTTGGGTTTGCATCTGCTGATGCCTTTGTTCTATTTTTTTCCTGCCCTATTCAATTTGGGTATTGGTGTGAGAGATGAAGGTTTGAAAGTGACACTCCAGCCGTTCCCTCCATGCCACTTCTGCTGAATTATCTTGCAGTCCCCACCACTTGGCATGGCTTTCTCCAGTTCCCGCCAAGGACAGTCTTCGGCAGGCCCCTGTTTTGACACGGACTCATGCTCTTGGCACCTCCTGTCAACAGTCTTCTTGGATTATTGAACCTCTGTCTGTCTTCTAGGCTTCAAATCTTGTGGTTGGTGGATCATCGGCTGTCCCTGAGTACAGCTGAGAGCCACAGAATTGATGGGGCCTCTAGATGGTTTGGGTTCCAAACCAAACAATATACAGGTATGCCCTGTGTGTGTTCAACACAGCTCAGGCCAGCAAAGTATTTAGATTAGGGAGATGCTCATAAAGATGGATTGTTTTTTGAATTATTTAATGATTATTTTTGTTACTGAGCTTTATCAAATCAGAGTATAGCATTTGTTGATTGTCCTGGCTACTAGATATCTAGTCGCAAAAAAGTAGGTAGGGAAGAAAGAGTTTTGTAGGTGGTAGAATAATGTATTATTTTCACATCTGCTACCAGAATTATTCTCAAGATGGAAACTATTTTAGGAAAGTATCTTGACAAGTCATTTGGGGATGTGATAGGGAGCACTGAGGGGTTGCAGGAGTTAAGACAACCAAAGGAATTTCAAAATTGTTGTGCATTAGATATTGAGGCTTAGGAACAAGGAGAAAAGAGAGAGGAGCTAGTGTGGTGGACAGAGGCCAGTGAAGTGCTCCTGTTAGTGGAAAGGAGGGCTCAGGAATGTGCCCGGAGATGATAAATGGTCAGTTTGAAGGGGCTGCATTTTAGTCATGTCACTCTTCTACCTCTTGCAGTTTTCTGAAATTCTCAGTCAAGTACATTGCTCACCCAAATGCACAGCTTCTGTAAGTGATGTGCATGTGTATGTGTGCCCATATGTGTGCATGGGTGTGTGTGAATTTAAGCATGTGTGTGTACATGTGGTGGATATGTATATGTGCGTGTGAGAGAGGGAGACACACAGAGACAGAGACAGAAACAGAGAGACAGAGAATGGTTTGTGTAGATGGAGAGACCTGAGCTGCTCCTTAGGAGGGTCGCTGCCATGCAGAACAGGGAATGGATGAGGAGATAATACAGAAATAGAGTGAATTTCACAGAAGCAGGATTCTAAATCAGAGGTGGCAGAAAGGCATGAATACACAGATATCTTGTGGTGGGGGGTTGAGATGAAATGGGAGTTAGAGCCAATCTTATCTAGATCATAAAGGGCGTGGTGATGCCGGTTACACATTCTGCAAGCTCCATTAACTCTTGGTAAAACACACATGCCTGAGGCTAATAGATTTATATCCAACCATAGCTGTCCTCCACTCTCAACAAAGCAAATAATCCAGATTGTTCCTTTGCCTTTATTCCTCTCCAGTTGCCATTTTATGGCAACTTTTCATCTCTTCCTTTATCAGAGACACTTTAATCTCATTTTAGCAGACAAAATGTTAAGAGGTAAGTGTGTGATTTTATGCAATGGCTTGGGATATCTAACCCTTTCAATAGGATTATCATTTAGGGCATTGAAAGTGTAATTTAATAAAGCAACTTGGTTTACATAGAAGTACTAGGACACTAGTTGTATACAACATACTCTATTTTCATGTAAGTTTCTGAAATGCCAAACAACAAAACACTAGTACAGTGTTTTCCTGAGTCTTAAAAGGCTCTGTAGAAGTGAATTAATCTTATCACACCCCACATTCTCTTTGGAGGGGATCGACACTATCCTTTCCCTAGTCCACTATAGTATATATCATCATTAGTATGTATCAGCTGCAGAGACTGAGCCATGAAATACAAATCAGGTAAGAAATATATTAGGGAGGAATCATATAAATTGTATTTCCAGAGTAAAAAGAAATGCAGTGCAAATTTAAAATTCACAGTGAAGCTATCACAGCTATTTAGAATGCACTAAAAGTACATTTTAATAAGTATCACAGTTTACCTGTGGCCTATTAAATGCATTTTAGAGATAGGCAAAGTGAAAAGTGTAATCTGGTTTTAAGCACTTTCCACTAATATAAATTACCCAGATGAAGTATTCGGGCATGCCTGCACTGCAAAACAAGGAAGAAAACTTTACCAAACTTTTGTGTTACTGATATTCCTTACGGGCTTGGCCGTGTTAGAAATGAGTCATGTAATATAAGGGAAAATTCCTCCATGGGCTTTGAAGGCTGAACAGGCCCTCGGCTCTGTTTCTTGTTAGCTCTCTGATCTTGGGTAAATTACTTCTCTGGGCTGCAGATTGCCTGTGTGTAAAAGTAGATAGGTTAATTAATCCTATGAGTATTATTGTTTGGGTTAAATGAGATAATGCATACAAAGTGCTTAGCTCAAGTCTGGTATCTAGTACGTTCTCAAAAAATGATAGCTATTTTGTAAGCTTGTAGTCTTCTGGTCTCACCTGGCCATCCATGACCTGTGGGAGCAGGACTTTGCATGTACAGAGGAGCTGGAAGGGCCTAGGTTCAGGTTCAGGTTTCAAGTTACCAATGTTGGCTTAATCTCACAAAATCTCCACATGGTTGTAAAATGACCATCTTGTAAGACTATAGTGAAGAGTTAATGATATGATGTACATAGAAGTGGTAGCAAGGAGTCCTGGTTATACAGAGCACATCATAGCCTATATCCAGCTATTGATCTTTCCTGGTTTATGTGTTTGCCTGTCAAATCAAGGACTTGGAATAGATGATCTCTAAATTCCCTTTTCTCTTTAAAATATATATGGCACTTAAAAAGCCTTTAGCAAGGAGAATTTAATATTCCCTTTAGTTTCTATTTTTCCTCCTTTAGCAAAAAGAAAAAAAAAAAAAGAATTATTGGAGCACATGCAGATAGATTAAGAAACCAAGTAACAGTGTTTGAAATTTACCAGTGGGAGCAAAAGGGTTAAAGGAAGCCAGAAGTGGGTCATATGAGGATGAGCAACGTGGTGCAGCTGCCTTGCTCTCCTGCTCTTCCCTGGAAAGGTTTATTTCACTATCCAATGCCTCTGGGTTTTATTTTCTCTAGACCAGTGGGCCTCAAGCTTTACTGCAAATTGCAGTCACTTGGAGAGCTTTCAGGCTACTTCAAAGTCCCAGAAGCACCTCCTACCAATTAAATCTGGGTGGATCCCAAATGTCAGTATTGTAAAAGCTCTCTAGGTGATTCCAATGTGCACCCCAAAATTAAGATCCATGCCCTCCAGTAAATGAAGGGCTCAGAATTATGAATCCCATGTGTCAGCTCCCCACTGAGTAGACAGAGGCAACCCTTCTCTCCAAGACTTTTCAGATAGCACTGAGGACCTGATACCAACAGAGGAGGGTAAAATGAGGGAAATCTTGCAATTGTATTTTGTTTGCAATCCAGGCACAGTACTTGCTTTGTTCATAGGGTGATTAGCTCACATGCAATATATCTTAATGTGCTTTTGGGCAAGGAGGTGCTTTAAGGATTGCCTAATGCCACTATTCATTGAGCAGAGGGAGAAACCGAGGTCAGAGAGAAGAAATGACTCATTCAGGCTTCACAGCTGAGAAAGAAGCCAGATTCTTTGCTTTGTCCTTCATTTCCTCTGTCGCAATTGCTGGTGAAGGAGTAAAGTAAAATGTCCCTGTCCAAATAGGAGTGTGTTTGTCACATAGCAGTGTTCATAATTGTCTCAGGAAAACAACAAAAAGAAAAAAATAAAAGTAAGTGACCTGTCAGTGTGTTTGTTTGAGGCCTCGTCCCTCAAAGATAAACACCATGGATCTAAAAAAAGGAGGCAGGTTGTTGCTCGTCTGATGGCACTTCTTTCCAGGGGGACACATTTTCTCTTGTCACACTCTTCTCATTTTTAGACAAAAGCAGAAAAACAAATTCTCTTCCAGCTCACTGAGTGTGACTGACACATTTGAAAATATCTTTCTACTAAGACGGGAGGGATAGCGTGAAAAATACTCTGATCTAAGCTAAGATAAATCTATAGAGGTATTCAAAAAATTAGTCTCTTACAGAAAAATAAATGTCAGACATGAACCTTCAAACTTCGAATTCTTTCCTGACAATTTCCAGAAGACAGAAGACCCTCAGGTCTAAGAGATGTCCACTAGATGGCAGCATGACTACGGTTAAAGTATCCGGCATTCTCTGGCACAGAAAAGAGGATTTATTATACTGAATGGAGATTGGAACTCAAAAGATTTTATGGATACAAATCTATTATTAAAGAATTCTAAACTATAGAATATATATCTCTCTCTATATAGCTGTATATAAAACTAATATAGAATTCCGAATACTATTGTGTACAGTATCATACTGTCATTCTTACTATAATTCTTACTGTCACTACTTAAATCGTATGTGATTTAAACAGGTTTGACATATAGCTAAAAGTCCTTTGTTGCCTACCATAACCTTTTCTTGGCCTATCTCAGCTTTTGCCTGGCTAAACTAAAACTACATTCTTCAAAGGGCAGGGAATGTTTACTTATTAAATGGCTCTAGTCTAAATCATCAGCCACACAGCTGTGTTCCTACTAATTCTTCTTCTATCATGATTTTCACTCAGTTATAGGCAGTGGGCAGTTTCTTCTTCTATAATTTAATATTAATGACAACTCCCAATTTTTGATATTTCATGGGTGCAATATGTTACATAATTACGTTTTTACAGAGTGCAGGTCATGTGTGAGTTGTTGGGAAGGCAGAACAAGACTTTCACGGAGGTTGCACTCTAGTGGAATATATCATGACTCATATATGAAGTGCACACCTTAGAAAAAAGTAAATTCTTTCTTCACCACTCCTTTTAAGTTGAGATATCTATCCTATTGATTATGGAAAATTCTTTTGAAAATAGCTGGGTGATCTACAAACAGCCAAAAAGTTTGGACTGGAAAGGAAGTGTTGACTTTCCAAGTTTAAGGATTATTCAAAGAAGACTGAAGCCAGCCATGTTCACAGGGGAACCAGGTCCCCACCGCAGCTGTCTACTGTTGTCACCATCTGTCATGTTTAGGACACATCCACATAGCCAAGACAGAGTAAATTAGAAATTGTAGACAGTCAATCTGGTTAATTTATTAGTTAGATAACTGAATATACACACAGACTGGTCAACCAGCAGCACAAGTTACCCTCCTAGATTTGGCAAGGTAATTCTTTCCTTTTTAAAGTACTTGGTTAATAAAGCATGTTCAGATATATCACATGTGAATTTCACAACCCTATTTTCAAAAAAGAGGCAATCTGCCCCAGCTTACATAGCTAGTCAGTAAAAAGAGAATCCAGAGGTAGAGTGGTAAAGCATATATCAAGTGCACATCAGAGGTCCAGTAAATTGCCATTTTACTGTGGCTACTGTTTACTAGAAGCCTGATTTGGTACCCAGACAGTAGTCTCGTATCATGCTGTTTCCAGTTCAGTCATTTATGACTCGAGGTTTTCAGATGCTTCTATAAGCTCCTGCTTGGACTGTTTGTGCTTGATCTTCAAATTCTGCTCCCGGAGCCTTTGTACACCGAGTATCTTCTCAACTTGTGTTTTAGCGAGTTGAGGAAGGAGGGGGCATGCCTTGTCAATCTGTGGTTGGCAAGATCATAATCGAAACCACCATTGTTAGTGCACAGAGTGTAAATTAAGCAACAGGTGTGTCCAAGGATAAAATGTGAGAAGACTATGCCTCATGCTATTTGCCTGGAAAAGGCCTTTCTTGCTGCCATGAGTGGGTTTGGAGTGTGATGCTTGTTTATAACCTGGACAACGGGTGCTCTCACTGGTGCAGTGACTGTGAAAGAACACTGAAATGTTAAAGGGAATAGCTGTTGTCCACAACCTTATAAAATGGGCTTTCTGTTTCCAACAACAACAGAAATAGACAAAGAACAACAAAAAACCGTAAAGAGTAAACACAGCACAATGATGGAAAAGTGTGAGCCAACGTGGAGGAAAGGTGCCAGGGTTTCTAGGGCCTGAATTTTCCACCAAGAAGCAAATATATTTAGAAAGACGCAGCACCTTTTGACATTTGCTAAGTGACTTTGATTATTGCCTTTTCAACTGAGTTTCTGTAGTGAGCAAAAGAGGGGTGTGAAGAAAAAGCAATTTTCCCAATGGGAGTATAAAATCCTTCAGACTAATGAAATGCTTTTTCTGGTTTAGAGATAACAACCCACTTTTGGGTTTTATGCCTAATATTGATTCTTTGTGTATTTTTTATAGAAGCCTTCATGAAATTCAGTTAATTGTATTTTATTAGACTGAGAGATTGTCTTTTTTAATATTCTCCAAACCTCCTCACTCATCGCTCCCCATCCCTTCTCCATTCTCCCTATCAATATTTTAACATTGATGGATGGTTTGTGGTCGTTTTTTTAAAAAAACAAAACTTGCTCTGCCTTTTCAATCTCCTCCTAGTTCGAATGATTGCAAAAATGCTGAAAAAGCCAAGTTCCTTTAAGGAATAAGACACTGAAATATGGTCATTAAATCCTGATGGGTTTTTTGTTCTGCATCTCATAATTTTAAGGAGAACCACTTTCCGAGATGGTTGGATAAATGCAACAAATATAATGAGGCGGAAGTGAGGTCCCAAGGCAGCTTTGCAATCTACAGGGCACTCAGTTTATTTAGTTGCAAACAGTGTAAGCTATTAGGGTCTGTCTCACTAAGCAAAGATAACCCAGGAACAAAACACAGTAGACTTGGGGGAGTCAGCAGTTTGGTGGCTGCTGGTGGGGGCTGCTGTGTCTTCTATCTTTAAATGTCCTTAGTGTTTTATTTAGGGAAAGCATTATCTTGACAGAACTGCTTTGCTGTTAGGCAGTAAGATGAGTTACTTCTTGGGATAAAAGTTCTCATAAAAGAATTTGGACAAGAAGACTTTGTGGTTTATAGAAACTGTAATCTTTACTGAATGACTGGGGTGGGCATGGCAAGAGGAATTACATTTATGATTGCTTAAAGGACAAAAAGGTTCAGTTTGATTTAAACCCAGAACACGAAAGAATCATGATCATGAAAGGAAAGGGAGAGACAAGATATTATAGTGAAGAGTGCTGTCCTGGGATTTAGAAGACTTGGGTTTTAGTCCTGGTTGTGCTTAGTAGTCGTATGTCCTTGGGCAAATCACTTAACTTCTCTGAACTTCAGTTTTTCTATCTATAAAATAGGGTCTTCTGCAGGCATACAATAGATGAGGCTAAGCACTTCACACGTGCTACCAATTTTTGTTTCTTTTTTTTGGGACAGAGTCTCGCTCTGTCACCCAGGCTGGAGTGCGTTGGCTCGATCTTGGCTCACTGCAATCTCCGCCTCCTCGGTTCAAGTGATTCTCCTGCCTCAGCCTCCCAAGTAGCTGGGATTACAGGTGTGCTTCACTACGCCTGGCGAATTTTTGTATTTTTAGTAGAGACGGGGTTTCACCATGTTGGTCAGGCTGGTCTCGAACTTCTGACCTCGTGATCCGCCCGCCTCGGCCTCCTGAAGTGCTGGGATTACAGGCATGAACCACCATACCTAGCCAATGCTATCTAATGTAACTCTCTCAATTATTAGGTAGATTAAATTATGAGGTAGGTACTATTATTATTATTACTCTTATTACACAGATGAAGAAACTGAAGAATGTAGAAGGTTGGTAACTTTCCTGAGTCACTGATGGGGGCAGAATTTGGACCTAGACAGTCTAAGACTGGTGTGTGAAACCACTATATATATATCACAGGACTACCATACCACAGGACCACTCTAGAGAGATGATCCTTGGCTTGTTTACCTGATTGTGGTATGAATAAGATAAGTTAATATTTGGGAAAAGTGTTCTATAAAATAAAAACTCACATGGATGTAAGAGAATATAATTTTTAATTTATTACTAAAAGCCTCCTGTTATGGTTTGAATGATGGCATCTCTTTCTAAACTCATATTGAAAATTAACACCCATTGTGGTGGTATTAAGCTTTTGGGATGTGATTAAATCAAATCCCTCATGAATGATTTGGTGCCTTATAAAAGGGCTGGAGGGAAGTAGCACAGGCCCTTTTTGCCCTTCCATCTGTTTGCCATGTGAGGACACAGTGTTCAAGGTGCCATCTTGGAGGCAGAGACCAGGCCCTCAACAGACACTAAATTTGCAACTTCTTGATCTTGGACTTCCCAGCCTCGAGGACTGTGAGAAATACATTTCTATTACTTATAAATTACTCAGTCTCAGGTATTTTGTTACAGTAGCAAAACGAACTAAGACATCTTAACGTTAGATGTGGAGAGTGTCCATCCAATATTGTAGACTCAAGCAGCTATAAGGCTACTTCACCGGATGGGTATATTAGTTTGCTAGGGCTTTTGCAACAAACCACCACCAACTGGGTAACTTAAAACAACTGAATTTTATTGTGTCTGTTCTGGAGGCCAGAAATTTGAAATCAAGGAGTTGGCGGGGCCGTGCTCCCTCTGAAGGCTGAGGATATAATCAGACATCTTTCCTAACTTTCTGGGAGCCTCAGGCATTCCCTGGCTGTAGATGGCCACCTTCTCCCTGTGTCTCATCACAGTGTCTTCTCGTTGTGCCAGTCTGTGTCCAAATTTCCCCCTTTTATAATGGCACCAATCACGTTGGATTAGGATGTACCTCATCTTATCTTGATAATCTGTGAAGACTCTATTTCCAAATAAGATCACATTTACAGATATTGGGGATTAAGGGGTCAATACTTAATGGTGGCACAATTCAACCCAAAACTCTGGTAAACACGGGATGCAATTTGGAGTCAGACACACCAGTGTTCAAATCCAACCTCCACCATTTACTAATGCAAAGTGACTGTTAGTTTCCTATTGCAACTGTAACAAATTATACACATATAGTGACTTAAAACATCAAGAAATTTAGTGTCTTATAGTTCTAGGTGTTCTACTGGGCTGAAATCAAGGTGTCAGAAGAGATGTATTCCTTATGGAGGTTCTAACGGAGAATCTTGTTTCCTTGCCTTTTCCAGTTTTTTGAGGCCACCTGCATTTCTTGGCTCATGGTCCCTTTCTCTATCTTCAGAGCCAGCAGTGTAATGCCTTCAAGTCTCTCTCTGAATTTGACTCTGACCTTCTTCCATCTTTTGTCTCTCGTCCTCCCTCTTCTATCTTTTAAGGATCCTTATGATTAACATTGGGCCTACCTGTATAATACAGTATAATATTCCCATGTCAAGAGGCTAAATATAATCACATCTGCAAAGTCTTTTTGCCATGTAAGAGACATATTTATAGGTTCCAGGGATTAGGACTTGGACATCTTTGGGGGGAATTATTCTTCCTACCACAGTGACTGTTCTAAGCCCCCTCTGTAAATCAGAAAACTTAGTGTTGTTATTTCAAAGTGTTGTTGAGAGGCCGGGTGCAGTGGCTTGTGCCTGTAATCCCAGCATTTTGGGAGGCCTAGGAAGGCGGATCACTTGAGGTCAGGAGTTCGAGACTAGCCTGGTCAACATGGTGAAACCCTGTCTCTCCTGAAGATACAAAAATTAGCCAGGCATGGTGGCATGTGCCTATAGTCCCAGCTATTGGGAAGGCTGAGACAGGCAAATTGCTTGAACCTGGGAGATGAAGTCTGCAGTGAGCCCAGATAGTGCCACTGCACTCCAATCTGGGCGACAGAGTCAGACTCTGTCTCAAAAAAAAAAAAAAAAAGTTGTTAAAATAAGTTATTATAGGCCGGGCGTGGTGGCTCACACTTGTAATCCCAGCACTTTGGGAGGCCAAGGTGGGTGGATCACCTGAGGTCAGGAGTTTCAGACCAGCCTGACCAACAAGGTGAAACCCTGTCTCTACTAAAAATACAAAAATTAGCTGGGCATGGTGGCAGGCAACTGTAGTCCCAGCTACTCAGGAGGTTGAGACAAGTGAATTGCTTGAACCTGGGAGGCGGAGGTTGCAGTGAGCTGAGATCGTGCCACTGCACTCCAGCCTGGGCAACGGAGTGAGACTCCATCTCAAAACAGTAAATAAATAAAATAAAATAAGTCATTCTTGTGGAGTACTCAACCCAGTGTCTGGCACAGAGTAACATTTCATTACATGTTACTTGTTAATAATATGACTGGTTTCATCCATGTTATGTTCTTATGGAAAAGTTTCTTTTTAAATCCTTGTAAGTGGTGGGGAAACGTATGCAAAAATTCCTGATGTTTGTATGACTCTAAAGCAAAACATGGATGTTCTGTTTTCTGAGCAATTGGTAAAGCTACTTGTACCTAATGAGGGTGGTGGCGGGTAGCGGGAGGGCTTGAACATCATTGCGTTGTCTACAATTCTGTCCGTTTGGTTCCCTATTCAATCAAGCAGCAATTACTAGGGATCACGCTTGGGAAAACAGCCAATTTAATTTGGTGATCTTAATACAGTTAAATATTCCATTTTTAGGTACCTTAATGTTTAAAACATTTTAATGACTACTGTAACACTTACTCTGTCACCTCCCCATCCCCAGCCTCAATTTAAATCTTTTTAGCGTGTTTAATGTATCTTATATAAGCAGCCTAAAGCCATATCAATAGAATGGAATAATAAAAATCATTGTTTTTTTTATAACTACAATAACAATATAAATAATTGAAGAATACTTTATAGTTTTACAAAAGGCTTTTTCATAGCCTATCAAATAAATGACTGATTTGATGGTTGCACAAGCATTCTGGCGTGTGGACAGAGATTCTGACACTGGCCCTAGAATCAGACTGACCTACTTTCTAATCCTACTATTGCCCCTTGTGAAGTCTGTGACCGAAGCCTAGTCAAGACCTTCCCTGAGCCTCAGTTTCCTCCTGTGTTAAATGCAAACATCAGAGTTTCCTCACAGGATTGCAGTGAGGATTCAATAAGAAAATGCCCATAAACCACTCAGTACAGTGCCCGATGCGTCTCAATGACAAACACTCGCTGCCACTATTATCATGGCTACTATTATGGTAAAGAGATATTAACGCGAAGCTCTTCCAGTTCCCTAAAGTATGTTTAGGGGACTTTGTGTGAGGGAGATGTCTTTCTGTTGTGCTATCTTTCCTAGGAAAGGGCATTAGTCATTTATTATTTTATAATTTCACAGTTTCAGCTGTGCACTCAAGTTAACAGAGCCTACAGTCCAAAGTGAGGTGCACAACCACAAATGAGACTTGCAAAAAGAGCTGAGCCCAAACTGGATATTGCCCCACACGCGAGCACTGACCTCCAGCCTCTAATGGGTTAGAAAGATGGACAAAAGGGTGGGACTTGTATGGCAAATCTCTCCAGTAAGTTGAAGGGTGAGTTCTTTCACCTCAGGTCCATGTTGAGGGGTGTGAGGAAACTACCCAGAGAACCTAGCATGTGTGTCTGGCTGTGTGGTGGGCTCCACAGACCAGCCCTTGACTCAGCTCCAGAAATCCAGAGTGAAAGAGGCTGTGTGGTTGCTAAGAGAATGGCGTGAAGAAGAGATGTTGCTGCCTTGGGATGGGCTACACTCCCAGCGTTTCTCCAGGCAAAGCAAGTGGGTCCCATGGAGAAGATGGAGGCCATGTCTGAGCCAGTGCTGGACATCTTAGATCCTGAGCAAGATGGCAGCCTCCTTGGAGGGGGCGGGGTTCCAGGTTTACAGAGGTGAAGAAGGATCCCAAAGTATCAGGCAGAAGAGAAATATTTGCCCAAGTCAGTGAAACTACAGGAAAAAAAAAAAAGGCCCAGCGACGGGGCGAGGGAGCACGTCTCAGAGACTCAAGAAGCCAGGGAGAGAACCTGAGGGCGCATGCCTCATCATCCTGAGCGGAGACCGCTTTTCTTCTCTCGTCTCCGTACTTTCTGATCCTGAAGGGTAAGAAGCCACGATTAACAAGTTTGAGGAGAAAGGACGAATGTGCAAGGTGGAGAAAGAGAGGTCAAACACCACTTTCTCCTGGGCAGGCAGCCAGCCTGCTTGGGCCAGCGGTGAACATGGAGAGGTTGTGAGTGAGAACGGAAAAACGAAAAGTTTTATTTATTCCATTGGATAGAAGATAGGAATTTCCGAATCAAGCCTTCTTTGATTACTTGAAAGTATCCAGAAGAGTTATAAAACTTGCTCTAATCGGATCCAGGGACAAGACAAAGCCAGCCCTGTGGAATGAACTGGAAGGGCCCGTGGGGGAGAGAGAGCGGAAGCAGCTCCTTGGTCCTGTTTCACAAGTTATGCTGTGCGTCCTAGTGGTTACCTCATTATTCTCACAACAGCCCCAGGAGGTAACTATTATCCTGAGGAATAATAATAATCCTTCCACAGATGAGGTCATCAAAGCTCAGAAGGGTAAAGAGTTTGTGCCAAATCCCAGACTGAAAATAAGCAGAGGCTCACTCTGAACCCTGCTTTCTTGACTCTACTTGCTCCACCGGAGCACAGAGCGCCTTCATGTGGTCGGAAGGGGTAAGTGCACCAAAATCCACCAGGAACCCAAGGCATATTCTCAGAAGTCCTGAATTTCTCGTCAAGACCCTTGTGACTGACTTGAAGAGTGTTACTCTTCATCCTAGGCCCAGATGTGTTTAACTAGGCTATTTTGCGGTAAAATACAGAGCCATAGAATGGCCTTTTCTCCCTTTTCTTTTAGTACAAATATGTTTTACGGGACTTTGTTTGAGGGGGATGACTTTCTCTTGTGCTATCTTTCCTAGGAAAGGGTGTGCCATTAGTCATTTATTGTTTTATAATAAATATATTGACTTTATTGCTTTTGTGATCAGGCCATTCTAAGTGGAATTAACTAGAGGAGAACCAAGATGGTGAAGACAGAAATGGCTACAGTGGGTCATAGATCAGATTCCTTTGGGAGGCCTGAAGGCCCTACTGAGGCTCAATAAAAATGAATGATCTTTCTTTTTTCATGGGAACAGATTGTTTAACTGAGTATGACCATTGTCTGTGTGCTTAGGGGACTCATGATGAGGTTTGTGTGCCTTTTCCTGCAGGAAGGTTATGGCAGTCCCATGCTAAGTAGCACTTGTTTGCCTGGGTACTGTGCTTGCTGGCTTCTGTGGAATTTGTGAAGATCTGCCCCTTAACCCTTTATGCCTGAAGTTGCAATTTTTTGAATTTTTGCAATCAGACCTCGGCCATGACCTTGAGCATTAGGATATAAATAACTCCCACATACTTAGCATTCGGAACACTAGACATAAATGTTAATGACTTAAATGACGTAGAAACGTTTCTGCCCCAGCGGAGGAAATAAAAGGTACTCTTCCTTACATTGAATCTGTTTCCTGGTCATGCCCACTAAATTGGCTGTGGGGTGTGACACCCCTCTGTGTCATCCCCTATGTGTAAGTGATCAGTGTCAGTTTAGGAGGCCATGACTCCCCTTCAATCCTTTGGCCAAGGGCTGGAAGCAGGGGCTGGGAGAGCTAAATATTACATTGCACTATCTTGAATAGTATAACTAAAGGAAAAATAAAGCCAAAAACAAGATCTCTGACCTGTCTCCTTCTCACTCTCTCCATGTCCTGAGGCTTTCGTCTTGCCGAGATGACACAACTAAAATCAGTTGGGGAGACATCTCTGATTTTGGCATATCCTAAAACAAACCTTGTCACATCAAGGGCAACTGAAGAACAGGAATATGTTTAGCTCAGAAACAAACATAAACTTGGGAAGACATAAAAGGCCTGTTGGATGAAAGAAGAGTACACTTGTTCTCTGTGACCCCAGAGGACAGATCCAAGGAAGGGAGTTGAGGTCACATGTAAACACACTTGGGTTCAATACAATTGGACAACATTTTATCCCAGGGTATCTCATATCTAGAAGATACCGTGTTCTTTGCACAACACCACAAAATTTAATCAAATGGTTCTCTCCTTTTGCCTCTTTATGGAGAGCCTTTCTCCATGCTCTCCATAAAATAGGTTATGTTACTTCAAAAGGGGTCATAAAGGTTGTGCATGGATGGAATGGAATATTCTGCATGATGCTTTGGTGGGGGTCGGGGGTTAAAGTTTGGGCATCCTCCTTTCAGTGGGGTGCAGAAAAGCATAGTTTTTGAAATCGGGCTGCCGTTAGTTCCAGCCCTGTCTCTGATGTTCATAAACTGGGTGACCTTAAGCAAATTATTTAAAACATTTTAAGCCTTAATTTTTTTATTTGTAAAATGCAAAAATAAAAATTACCAGTATCACAGGATAGTTGTGAAAATTAAATGCTTATCATGGCCTGGCATCTGATAATAACAGACACATATATAAGAGGCAACCTCAAAAGACACTCTATATTTAATTCTTTCAAGTTTACTACCCTTAGAAATATGAATATAACTAAATGGTATGTTCTACAAAACAATGTAACATCAGAATTACAAATCCAAATCCTGAGTGTTTTTAAAGAAGGGGTTTGATCGTAGGCATTGACAATTTTGAATTTTTCTGATAATATTGTTTGTTCTTTCTCATTCATTTCTATGGCTACTAGCCTATGCTGGCAAACAAATGATAGTAGACCCTTCCAAATATAAGAAAAACCACTGGGAGAAAACTCAAATTTTATATATTTTTATATGTTAAATTCAGTGCCATTATTTTTGGACTCAAATTGGGACTGAACCCCCGTTTGGCTACTTAGTTAGCTTTATGACTTTGGGCAAATTATTCAGCCTCTTTAAACCTGTCTGCTCAACTATCATAAGAGAATTGTTGTGAGGATTAAATTTAATGAAACAATACATGGAAAAGCATAGTGGTAATATGTTCTCAAAAACTGATAGCTACTATATTTTTTTCCTACAATAACTTTATTCATGATTCAAATTTAGCTATTGAATATCTAGGTTTTGAGGCATAAGCATTTCTAAGGTGCAAAGTTGGAGGACCACTGTGTCAACAGTAATCACAACGGAGTTTTGGTGTGTATGAATTTCCTCTTGCTGCAGTAATGCATTACCACAAACTTAGTGATTAGGTGCAGATTTATTCTCCTGAAGTCCTGGAGGCTAGAAGTTTAAAATTGGTCTCACTGTACTAAATTCAAGACGTCGATAGGGATCATTCCTTCTGGAGGCTCTAGTTTCCTTGCCCTTGCTAACTTCTGGAGCCTGCACTCCTTGGCTTGTGACCCCATTCTCTCATCACACCAGCTTGTTGCTTCCATCATCATGTCTCTTATTTCTGTAGTTAAATCTCCCTCTCCCTCCCTGTTGTGAGAACACTTGTCTATATGCTTTGGCTGTGTCCCCACCCAAATCTCATCTTGAACTGTAGTTCCCATAATCTCCACGTGTCATGGGAGGGACTAGGTGGAGATAATTGAATCATTGAGATGGTTTCCCCCATCCTGTTCTCATGATAGTGAGTTCTCATGCGATCTGATGGTTTTATAAGGAGCTTCCTCTTTCACTGGGCACTCATTTCTCTCTCTTGCCACCATGTGAAGAAGGATATGTTTGCTTCCCTTTCCATCATGATTGTTTCCTGAGTCCTCCCCAGCCCTGTGGAACTGTGAGTTAATTAAACTTCTTTCCTTTATAAATTACCCAGTCTCGGGTATGTCCTTATATCAGCGTGAAACAGACTAATACACTTGTAATTCCATTTAGGCTCACATGTGTAATCCAGGCTATTCTCTGTCTCTAAAATTCTTAATTTAATTGCATTTACAAAGTGCCTTTTGCCATATGAGCAGCATTCACAGGTTCTGGAGATTAGGACATGAACTTTAGCAGGGCCCATTATTCACCCTACCACATAGCCCGGTTGTTCAAGCAAAGGCTGGGACCTTGTGTCAGCCGTGGTAGAGCGTAATTCCTGTATCAGCTATATGCTTAATAGCAATAACCTATGGACACTTAGAATCCATGATTGTAAATGGAAGACAATAGGAATATTGTACCACCTCAAAATGAAAATGCTGTACTTCCCTTTCTCTGTGACCTGCACTGTGATGTTTCATTTCAACTAGGCAAATATTTTTATCTATAAATGCATTTTTTTTTCACAGCGTCTCACTGTGTCACCTAGGCTGGAGTGCAGTTGTGCAATCTCGGCTCACTGCAACCCCTGCCTCCCAGGTTCAAGCAATTCTCCTGCCTCAGCCTCCTGAGTAGCTGGGACTACACCATGCCTGGCTATAAATGCATTTTCTTAGGATTATGTTTCATACACTTTGTACTAGTCCAGAGGTTAATTGAACCCCTCTCTCAGTACAATTATTTTGACACCCCCTCTTCTGGCATCCCCTTTTTTGCAATCTCTTGCCCCAACCTGGCAGAGCCATCACATTTATATAATATTTTTATGCCAGCACTGTTCTAAACAGTATATATGTGTATATATTTATACTCATTTAATATTCAAATATTCTAGTATGAATGTATCTTTATTTTGCAGATGAGGAAGCCGAGGCACTGAGAGGAGAAGTAACAAGCTCAAGGTCTCAAGTGAGTGTTCAAAGTATGTCTGTCTCCAGAGCACATAGTTTTAACCACTACACTATACTGTATCTCTTCAAGAAGTCCTTAATAAGTGCTATTTATTATTATTTTTATAAAGCTCAGAAATAAATGTTTTGGAGCCCACCTCCTGCAGTTCTGCCCCTGTCTCCCCTTCATGTTTCTTAAAAAAAAAAAAAAAAAAAAAAAAGAAAAGAAAAAGAAAAATATAAGAAGAGGAAAGAAAGGACAAAGAAAGCAAGAGAAGTTCATGTCGACTTGGTACAGAAGTCATATCCCATGGGTGAGCAACACATGTGTGAATGATTCCACAAGTAAGCAATTAGCAGATTTTGTAGTCTAGCATTTAAGCCAGTGCCAAGCAGATGTTGATAGAGATATTTCAGAGAAACATCATAAAATGATGATTAAGCTAAAAGGAATTTGAATGGTAAAAATTTAGAGTCTTAAATTTATAGATTTATGACTACTCTGTGCATTTATGTAAAAATTCAGTCTTAAATCTGTAGCTTTGCAGCAAATTTGTAAAGGCAGGGAGAGGGTAGAGTGGTAAGAGGTGATTATGCCTGGGTAATTAGAGACAGTGGGCTTTCCACTGGCAGAACCTCTGCTCTGCTCAGAGAGTGTTGGAAATACAAGATGGTAGGCTACCTGGTGGTTATGAGTCCAGGTTCTGAGGCAAGACAGTCTGTGTTCAAATTCTGATGCCACAACTTACTGACTATATGACCTTGGCCTAGTTTACTTAACCTTTTTTGTGCCTTAGTTTTCTCAGGAGAAAATGGGCATAATAATATTTTCTTGGTAGGGCTGTGTTAAATGGGATCATTATGCCTCTCATGTAAGTACTCAGTATATGTTAATAGTTATAATTATCATCTTATCATATCTAATATGCTTCGGAGATTACTACATACTTGAGAAGGAGCTTTTCTTCAGATAGATATTATAGAGATGCACTCATTGTTTGAGGGAGAAAAAGAGACAGATAATGATCTGCTTACGCCAGCTCAGGCTGTTATAATAAAATACCAAAGACTGGGTGGCTTAAAAACCAGACATTTATTTCTCAAAATTCTGGAGCCTGGGAATTCCATCAAGGCACCAGCAGATTTAGCTCCTGGTGAGGTCTCTTTTTCAGGCTTGTAGATTGTAGACAGCTACCTGCTTGCTATGGTCTCACATGGCAGGTGGAGAGAGAGAAAGCTCTCACCTTTCTTCCTCTACTCTTTATAAGGACACTAATCCCATTATAAGGGCCCCACCATCATGAGCTCATAGAACCTTAATTACCTCCCAAAGGCTGTACCTCAGAATACCATCATACTGGTGGTTAGGGCTTCAACATATGAATTTGAAGGAGACATAACCATTCAGTCCATAACATTAGCAAACAGAAAAATTGAGAAAGTGTTTCAGATTGTGATACATGCTATGAAGAGAATGTTTCATAAGAATGAGGTTGTGTGTACCTGGGATTGGGGTGAGGCATCAAAATATATTCCAGTTGGGTGGTCAGGTTGGACCTCTCTGGGCTGGGATCTAAGTGAGAGCAGAGATCAGGGAGGAGTGTTTAAGCGAGTGGGAGCAGGGAGGGCAAAGACGCGGAGATGGGAAAGAGCTTGAGGTGTTGGAGAAATAACAGTATAAAAAGCCCAATGATGTTAAAGGAAATACAGGAAAAAGTGAGTGGTAGGAGAAGTGGGCAGGGGCCAGGGTGAGAATGAAGGGGAGGAGATTTTCATTCTAAGTGCAGTGGGAAGCCATTGGAGGACTTTAAGCAAGGAGAAGACATGCCCTGATTAGTGTTTAAAACTTGACATTATTATGCTTTCTTTTTTTTTTTTGAGACAGAGTCTCGCTCTGTCGCCCAGGCGCACTGCAAGCTCCGCCTCCCAGGTTCACGCCATTCTCCTGCTTCAGCCTCCCAAGTAGCTGGGACTACAGGCGCCCACCTCCACGCCCGGCTAATGTTTTGCATTTTTAGTAGAGACAGGGTTTCACCGTGTTAGCCAGGATGGTCTTGATCTCCTGACCTCGTGATCCGCCTGCCTTGGCCTCCCAAAGTGTTGGGATTACAGGCGTGAGCCACCGTGCCTGGCCTGACATTATTATGCTTTCTATGTACTGTCAGTTAGTATTGGCATTATTACTCTGGATTTATTAATACTATTTAAAAATAGTCTTTTTAAACTAAGTACTCATGGATTTACTAATATTATTTTAATAATATTTATAACTCTGGGATTTATTAGAAGCTTACTGTATGCCAGACATGTGCTAATTACTCTGTGCACATGTGATAGGAGGTAAACTGAAAATTTCAACAGCAGTACCAGAATACTGTAGATATGAAATCCTAAAGGAGATCCCAGAACAAATGGAAGATTTTCAAAGGAACAGGGGTTACAAGGCATGAAAAGCCACAAAGAGGATATAAAATAATAGAAAGAATGGATTTGTGAAAAGGATTTCTTTGTGAAGAGCCACTGCCAAATTCCTTCCCCTCCTCTCCTCCAATGAGGGACATCAGTGACACTACTTGGAGGGTGCTGTGTGCTGGCATTTTGAGGGCACATTAAGATTGGGCCTGAAAAGGAAGAGTGGGAAGGAGAGTAGTGAGGGAGGAGGAAGTGGGGAAACAGGTCAGAGTGTATTAACGTTGAGTTAGAAGTGTGTATTGTGGCTGGAATGTTGTGTCTGGGGTCATTTTGAAAGGGCTCTGCCCAAGAGGATCTTCTAGAAAAATCAGATTCCCTATGGAATGGATCCTGGCTTGGGGAAGGGAGAAGATTTGAAGTCAAGTCATATGTGATTATTTGCTGGAACTGGTCCTTTACATTTCTGAGTTGAGGCTGCATTTGAGGTGTGACTGGAGGACTTTTTATTATCTGAGGCCCTTAAGTTGTGAGCCATACAGCCATACAGCCAGACAGGACTTCTACCAAGTGCAAAGTAAAAATTTCTCCCACTGAATCGATTTTAAAGTGAAGCATTGAATTTTGGTTATAAATCCTGAGTCACTCTTGTTCCAACATTGCCACTTATATATAGTATTTTATTTAATCCTCTATGAAGTGGGTACTATTCTTAACCTCATTGTAAGGATGAAGAAGCTAAGGCTTAGAGAGTTGACACTAATCAGCATGAGGTCACAAGGCTTGTAGGGAATAGAAGTGGGTTTGGACCCAGAACTTCTCCTAGCCACTGTGTTATGCTGCTAAAGAAGCAGTGAAGGACCCCACCATTGGTCAGGCTGATGGTGGAAATAGCTCGTGGATGGTAGACTTTGATTTTTGTAAAAAAGAAGGATGTCACTCAATGTATCAAGCCCAATTCCTAATTTCTCAATATAGAACAAGTTGAAAATATCCCCAGAATGAAGTTGAACTTCAGCTTTGTGGTTCATAGCATTGTCTCTGGCATATTTCAGGAGTGGAGATCTGGGTCTTCATGGAGACAGGGCACCCATAGATGCTGATCTCTTCCTCCCTTCCTGTGACCTTCTTTCCCCCACTGGTGGAGGTAGCTTCAGAGAGGACCCAGAATCGTCAGTTCAGTTCAGTCCTGTGGGCTGTGATTTTTCTCCAAGGCCTTCATCTTATGTCCAATTTGCTGAGCTTTGTAGGGCTGGGGCAGTTCTTAAGGCTGCGGAGCTATGCTGGAGAGGTGAGGAATTATATTTTCAGAGGGCCTCTCAGGTACCCCTGAAACACAGCCTCTCAATCTCTCCTGCCTCCTGCTGTGTTACCTTTCTTGGGGAGCATCCTGAAACCAGTTTCATTTGTGTGTGCCACCATCTCAGTCTAAAGCCATTGTTAAACACCCATTGTTAGGATCACGACTATTAGATAAATAAAATACTCCTGTATATTCAAGCATGGCCTTTACAGCATTATATTAAAACAATAAATCAAGTATCACAGACTCAGCGTTTGAGCCAGCTTTTATTGCGTTATTCCATTCTCTCCATGATCCAGCTTTAAAACCCCTCCTCCTGCATTTATGATTTTGAAACATTACATCAGTTACGTCCCCACAGCACTTTAATCTAATTCAACACTTTAAGGGGTAGGTAAGTGTTTAGGACACTGGGCCAGGCTCTGATCATTTTATGAAACCGTTGTTTTATAGAAGAACATTACCTTTATTACCAGATTCTATGGTGTGTTTGGTGGGGGACAATCTGGTTACAATTACAAATACTGTTTTTTAAGAGCTGCAGTAGAAAGCTCAGTCATTTGAAGATGAGGTACGGCTTCCTCAATTGGTCGTAGCATATTGGTACAAGATGTCAAGAGGAAGCACATCTATGCCTCGGCCTGGTGCTTCCCCTTCAGAATTTTATGTTGACTATTGGTGCAGGTGGTTCCAATGGAAAAACTTGATGTGTGCTCTGAAGTGATGTTACTCATCCATTGCATAACCATCACCTATATCAAAGGAGAGCCTTTACGTACTGGCTAATACAGTGTGTTAAATTCACCCCAAACGAACTGGATGCCATTAAACCTTTAGAGCAATGGGACCGTTCTTACAAGATGGAAGGTCAGACTTCTGGAAGAGCAGTTCCCTTCTGCAGTGCTGCTTCTCTGTCTCACAAGGAAGAAATGCGTATTTGTCTCCATCAATCCTCAAGCACTTGCCAAAATCCAGGTGTGTAGTTCCTCCATATCCATTTCTTTTATTTGACTTGCATTGGGGGGATAGGACATGGCTAAAACTATTTTTAAGCAATAACTCAAACTATGTCAATAGGATACTGTTTCAAATTCAGGTGGCCTGCCTTTCATATACTGTAAGCCTCTGGGAAGCCAATACCATGTCAAAGAAGTATAAAATTATTTACTGGGTCCATCGTGCATTTTTGAGGAAGTCTGTGGCATTTGCTCATTGCATTCTTTGAAGGCATCACACAAGTAGGTGCCATAAATATATCAAACAAATTTCTGCACAATCAACCATCCAGCATTTGAGAGTGTGCAGGAAACTTCCCTCTTGGGAGGTCCTTTGCCAGATGATTATTTTGGTTATGATGTCAGAAATAGGTGGGCAGGCGTGTCTTCCCGGTAATCAGCAGAGGCTCAAGTATACATGGTCGTTAACGTTCTTAGCTCTCTTGCTGGAAGTCTTTTAGTGTTACATGGTACTGAGTTGCTAGGGCTCTTTAGCAATCCCCTGTGGAGTGAAGGAGCATCAGTTAAAGTAGAGAGGTGGGTGCCAAGAAAGAAAATTGTGAAGAACTGAGCCTTGGCTGCCAGCATTAACAGGGATCTCCAAGATCCCTCTGTCCTCTGCCTGGGAGAACATATGCATCTTTCTCCCTGCTCCTTGTGCAGAAAGCCCCCTGAGGTGCTCTGGCCTTTCTGAGTCATCATGGCTGGGGCTAAGCTAAGCAGAGCTGAATCCATGGGCATGTAGTCTAAATAGTCATTTTTCTCCTCTCTGTTAAAACTGGAAGTGCATGTGTTAAATTTCTTATGATAAAGCTGTGTCTATATGGGAAATAAATTATTTATTTTCTTTTTGATATCTAGACCTATAGTCATTGTTTCAAACTATCTCAACTCTATAGCCAACCTACTTTCTTTTTCTCATATTTAGAAGCCAGCGTTTACAGAGTGCCTACTATGTGGTGGCCACTGTGCTCAGTGACTTGTTTATATTACTTCTAGTTATGTGTTCGAGGCATGTGGAATTAGTTATCCCTATTTTACAAGTGAGGAAACTGAGGCTCCAGTTTGCTTAAGAAACCTTGTCTGGGCTGGGCATGGTAGCTCATGTCTGTAATCCCAGCATTTTGGGAGGCTGAGGTGGGTGGATCACCTGAGGTCAGGAGTTCAAGACCAGCCTGGCCAACATGGCAAAACCCCGTCTCTACTTAAAAAAAAAATTAGCCAGGTGTGGTGGCAGGCACCTGTAATCCCAGCTACTTGGGAGGCTGAGGCAGGAGAATTGCTTGAACCTGGGAGGCGGAGGTTTCAGTGAGCAGAGATCACGCCACTGCACTCCAGCCTGGGCAACAGAGCGAGACTTCATCTCAGAAAAGAAAGAAAGAAAGAAACCTGTAGTGCTAAGCGCCAAAGCAAGTGCTGGAAACCAAGCTTTCCTGGCCTCCAAACCCACTTATTAAGGCTTATTAAGGCTTCTGCTCCTCACCTCAGAGGGACCCAGGAAATACTTGCTCCTGAATTTTGGGACCTTTCTGAACACATATAAATGTCTGGTCCCTGTGTTCAAAGGTGTTCAGCTTTGATCCCTATCCAGAGGTGGAATCACCACAGAGCGTCTCAAGCCACACCCTCCGTTTTTCCACATCCTTCTCTTAGCAACTGGAATCCCAGGTTCTCGGCCAACACAAGTTATGGGGAGGATGTAAGGTGAATCATCAAATAATGTGGCTACAGGCAAAAAGGATGAAGAATGGGTACGCTGAAATTGAGATGCGCTTAATCACCTACAGAGATTATGTTACATTCTATTTATTTGGAGGTTTATTTATTTATTTATTTATTTTCGAGACAGAGTTTCATTCTGTCACCCAGACTGGAGTGCAGTGGTGTGACCTTGACTCACTGCAACCTTGACTTCCAGGGCTAAAGTGATCCTCCCACCTCAGCTTCCTGAATAGCTGAGACTACAGGCATGTGCCACCATGCCCAGCTAATTTTTGCATTTTTTGTAGACACCGGTTTCACCATGTTGCCCACCATGTCCTGGGCTGGAGTGGTCCACTCGCTTTGGCCTCCCAAAGTGCTGGGATTACAGGTGTGAGCCACCGTGCCCGGCTAATTTGAAGCTTTTTAAGAAACAGAATCTTAAGTGGAAGATGAGTGGCCGTCAAAGAGAAGCAGTAAGCATGGTGACATGTCAAAGAGAAGCAGCAGTAAGACTGGGCAGATCCCCTATGTAAAATGCACTAGAAGATTTCAAAAATTTTTTATTTGACTATCTCTCTGATGATAAAAAAGGGAGACCTCAAAACTACACATGAACAAAGTCATGTTTGTGGAAGAACTTTGGAATTTTAGTAACGAATTAGAAGGAGACTCCATCAATCTAGTTTTATTGTTGGAATAGCTCTTCACTCCCCAGTTGATAAACCTACCTAAGGTGTCCTGTCTCTCTGGGGCCCATCAGGAAACAGGACTGCACTTGAATCGACCTGCAAATTGTTCCTCAGCTTGGCCTTGTATGAGACTCAGAGTCTGATCCGGCAGGCATTTATTCAGGGCCTGTGCTAGGCATTCGCTTATGTGTTCTTCTGAAATATTCCTCCTTTCCAGGCTTCTATTGACCACACTAAAAGCAGCATCTCTCACTGTGGAAGACAAGGGACATTTTCTAACCTCTTCTCTGGAATTACATTAATGGAAAGTATTGTGTCTTAAAAAGTAAAACAAAAACAAAACCCAAAGCCTTGTGAAATTGTTAGACAAACACTGCTGTTTTGAATAACTACTTAGAAGAACCATAATAATTTGGCCATCATTAATGTAGAATCTACTCCAAGCCAGACTTGGGCTTGATAAATTACATTCATTAATAACAAACGCTAGACTGCGTGAGCCAGGCTTGACCTCCCCCAAGAACACATTATTTAAAAATTCATTTGGCGTCTATTTCCATATCAATAATCAATGTGCTATTTACTGATCATTTAAATCTGATTATTAAAGCAGATTCAGAAAGAAGGGCATTGGCTTGCTAATTGGCAGTGATTCTGTTTTAGCTAAAACATGTAACAGTACTTAAAAATCTAGTATATCTTTGAATATCTAACAATTCAGGATTCTAAAAAAATGACTGATCTTGGGCAGAAGTAATTTAGCTAATGAGATTTTTCTGTATTTTACTGTTGACAGCTTTCTTTTCAAACGCTTGAATTTTACATTTGGGAATTTTATTCTGAGAAATAAAAACAGATTAAATAGGGGCTTTTGAAAATATTAACAAATGGCTACTCTATGAGAGTTTAGTAAGGAGAGGTGAAGTTGCTTTGAGGTTCATTTCTTCACCTTGGCTGGTATCACAGGTGTGATGATTAATTTTACGTGTCCAACTTGGGTGGGCCACGGTGCCCAGCTATCTGGTTTAACATTATTCTGGGTGTTCCTATGAAGGTGTTATTGTGGGTGAGATTAACGTTTAAATTGGTGGACTTTGAGTAAAGCAGATTACCCTCCATCATGTGAGTGGACCTCATCATCCCATCAATTGAGGGGCTTGATAGAACGAATACTGAAGACTTGGCTCCGCTGTGCAGGAAGGAATTCTGCCAGTAGGCTGCTTTTGGACTCAAACTGCAACGCTTCCTGGGTCTCCAGTCTGCTAGCCTACCCTGCAGATTTTGAACTTGTACCCCTACAATTGTGTGGGTCAATTCCTTAAAACAAATTTCTCTCTCCTTCCATATATCCTGTTGGTTCTACTTGTCTGGAGAACCCTGACTAATACAACAGGCTTCTCAGAATATTAACTGTTTGAGGAAGTACCTAGCACTGTGCTTGGCACATTTTAGAAAACGATTGTTTAAAGCTTTGGAAGTGCAGTGAGTTGGCCAGCTTTCAGGTCTGATGCAGAATGATATTTAATGTAGTTTATTCATCTTTATTATCAGTTTGATGTTTCATAGAATTTAGCACTATGGTAATGGTTACTAAACATATGCAAAAATTTTGTAGAATACCTGGACAAGAGAGGGCAAAACAGACCAATGGCATAAAATCAGACAGAAAATAAACTTCTATTTTTTGGCAGGCTTCCATTCACAGAAACGGTTTTAAGCGGTTTCTAAATGTTAGGCTTAAACTAGCACATATGAAAAGTGGAAGAGAATAACCTATTGAATTTAAATAGGAGAAAATGTTAATTTCTTATGTGTTTAAAGGAACTTTGAAGTGTTTAAACAAGCACAATTGGCCCCTGCTGTATAGTTCAGATAATAAGGGAAGTGCTGGTTTCTGCAAAAAAAACTGATAAAATGTGTGATATTCATTCTATGAAATAATATTTTTTCCTGCAAAAAAGTGATGTATATATGGGAAAAGACAGACAATTTGAAGAGATCAAGAATCACTTTTAAAAGATGATTATTTTCAACTTTTGAAGTATTTTCTTTCAGTGTTTTATTCTGTGCCTTTTCTTAGCATTTGGTTTTTACATAATTGTATTACGTTGTAATACACAAAGTAATTTGTAATAATTCTTTTTTCCTCTTTATGTAAAGTGAGGATTTATTTAAAATGTATGAAATGTGACCAAATTGTCAAAGGAGAGGAGCTAACTTTCTTGGAAATCAGGGGAAAATGCTGTAAAAACTTAAAAAGAAAATCTGTTATTACTGCTAAAACATTCTTTCCTTCCTGATTGGATGCTTGTGTCTCTGTGAATGTGTCTGGATTGTGAAATCATCACAGTGTTTCAAAGGTGAGCCTTCTAGGCTAATGGTCACGTTCTGGAGCCAGACAGCCTGGTTCAAATCCCGGCTCTGCTTTCTGCTCACCCATGGAGTAAACTTGGGCAAGTTCCCTTATCTGTAAAGAGGGATTGATAAGCCTTCTTCTCTCTTAGGACTATTGTAAGGATAACCCAGAAAATGGAAAAAAAAAAAAACCACTTAGAACAGTGCTTAGCACATCATAAGCCCTCAATCAATGATAGCAATTTCTGGAGGACATGAGACTGCTTCTAAAATCACATCATTAATATAACTTGTAATGACAATAATAAGCCCCTAGTTAGTGAGTGCTATGTATTAAGTGCTTTATATACAATTTTATGAATACATTTTTCTTGCAAGAGTTCCGTGCTACTTCCACCCCCATTTTGTAGATGAGAAAAATGGGGCTTGGGAAAGTTACATAGTTTCCCGAAGTCTCCCAGTGGGTAAGTGGGAAGATAAGTTCCTAGTTGTTCAGGACCTTCTTGTGTCCTTTAAACCAAGTACAAACCATGTGCCTCCTGTCTCAGCCATGTAGGTTGTGGGAGCAGCTGCAACTGGAGAAGGATGTGGATACGAGGAGGAAAGGGGGGATTTTAAAGAAGTTTGCCGTGGTCTACAGGGGGTCTGGAAATGCACACAAAGAACAGGACTTATTCTGAAATATCTTTTAGTGGCTACACTTATTCTTTAGCCGCCCTACACTGAAACGACACTGTGAGCTACAGATTTTTGATCATTGTGTTCAACATCTTTATCGTTAAAAATAAAAAAAAAAAAAAAACAAAAAGGAGAATGTGTGTTCTCCATGAGGAATTGCAGTAAAGGATGACACATATTTTCCCTCTTCAATTTTCTCCAGGAAATAAGTCATTGTATCTGAGAATGGTAGCCCGAGAATACAAGTCTATTTTTATGTATGATTATGTCATCTGCAAACAGCTTTTGAAAGAAACACCCAGGGTAATTTATCAAGGAAACAGCTTTTGACTCTATCCTTTTCCCTGGGGTTTATGAAACTTCAGCAGGTGGCATTTTGGTATTTAGCATGACAAGCTTGTGAAATTGCAACAGCTAGCAAATGGAGGAGCAAGTTGATTTTGCTTCTTCATAGATGAAAGAAGTTATTTCTTAGGGTTTTTGAATGTCCTAGGTCCTGGGGTAGGTGCTTTCACTTACATCCAGTTTCACACACGTGTAATTTAATTGTCACAGCATTCATTTATTCATGTATTCATTCAGCTAATATTTATCACATGCCTACCAATAAGCAGACAGTAGGTAAAGTGCTGGGTTTTCAAGGTGAGCACACAGAGCTGGTGAGGAAAACAGGCACATGGGTATCTACTTAAATGTGTCATCCTGTAAATGTATTGGGTGTTTGACAACAAATAGGAGCACCTCACCTTATAGTAATGACCGCTCCCTTAAGATATTATAGTTGAAAAAATTGGGGCTTAGTGTCATTAAAATGATTGTGCTAACTAGTAATGAGTAGTGAGGGCGGGATCCACTGCCATTGGTGTGATTTCACATCATCTCTCAGAGGGTCCCCAAGGAGTCATTGAAAATGCTGTGTTTTCTAACTCTCTTCCTTGTGCTCACAAACATCGTGCCTCTTCTCCCCCTGTTTCTGAAGTGTGATCACGTCTCTTTTATCTTGTGCGTTCTCCTCTCTAGTTCTGCGATCCTACTTCTCTCTTCTCCTAATTTCATCTTTGGGTCTGAAGATACAATAATGATAATCGAAGTAGCATAAAAAACCCTAAACACAGAACAAAGAGAGAGGAACCCCTTTTGATTGATCTTCAGCTACTCTTACCTGCCTGTAAACTCCAGCAGTGGAAAAACTTGGCTTCTAAACCTCCTTCCATTAGGTTTTATGGCAGAAGCCATAGTGGTTCACTGTTAACAATATTCCCTACTCATTTAGGTGGTGTGATAAGGGGATACAGAGCAGGGGGTCTTCAGATTTTTCTGTAATGAGCCAGTAACAAATATATTAGGCTTTATGGATCTTATGGCCTCTGTCATAACTATTCTATTCTGAGGTTGCATCCCAAAAGCCACCAGAGACAATTCCTGAACAGAGGGGTGTGGCTATGTACCAATAAAACTTTATTTATGAATGTTAAAATTGGAATCTTATATAATTTTCACAAGTCATGAAATATTGTTTTGGCTTTTTTTTTTTTTTTTGGCTTTTTCAACCATTGTTCAAATAGAAAAGCCATTCTTAGCTCATGGGCCATACAAACCCAGTTGGTGGGCTGAATCTGGTCTGTGGACCATAGTTTCCCAACTGATACGGTTTGGCTCTGTCCCCACCAAATCTTATCTTTAATTGTAGCTCCCATAATTCCCACATGTCATGGGAGGGTCCTGGTGGGAGGTAATTGAATCATGCGGGCAGGTGTTTCCTGTGCTATTCTCGTGATAGTGAATAAGTCTCACGAGATCCAATGGTTTTATAAATGGGAGTTCCCCTGCACAGGCTCTCTTGCCTGCCACCAAGCAAGACGTGCCTTAACTTTTTCTTTGCTTTCTGCCATGACTGTGAGGCCTCCCCATGTGAAACTGTGTGTCCATTAAACCACTTTCCCTTATAAATTACCCAGTCTCTGGTATGTCTTTATTAACAGCATGAGGACAGACTAATATACAAACCCATCCTAAGGAGCTCTGTGAGTATTACCCCCGGGTCAGGACCTATCCCACAAATATCCCTGTATTTGAATGCAGGACCTAAACCTGCATTCACATCCCAGTTTTACAAGTTACTGGCTGAATAACCCTGGGTAACTTCTTCAGCTCCTCTGAGGCTGAGTTTTATGTTGGTCCTGGTTTGTGAGTGTGCCTGGCCCTTTCCTGCTGTAGGTCTTCACACGTGTCCTTGTGATAGCTTCTGTTTGAAATACACTTTCCTCAGGACTTTGTGTTACAGTATCTTTTCATGAATCAAATCTCTCTCTGCCTAAAGTGGCCATCCTCTACCTCAGTCACTCACTATCCTATTGCCTTCTTCTATTCCCCTCTTAGCATTAATTAACTCTGAGACTGTCTTATTCATTTACTTGTTTATTCATTTATTGTCTGGCTCTCCTGCTAGAATAATCTTCATGGAAGTGAAAAGGTTGTTTAAAAACCTTATGTACTGTTGTATCCCTAGGGCATAGAACAGTATCCAGCACATAGTAAATGCTCAATAAATTTTGTGAACAAATGAGTTAAAGTGTAAGAATGAATGGTTTCTCTATTATGGGATTTATTCATTACAGGATTTTGGTGACTATTAAATGAAATGATACATATGCTAGGTACAAAGATAAAAACTTAAGAAAGGTGATTTTTGTTACAAATACACATTAGGAAAGGTGGATGCATAAATAATAAAATAATAAATAGGATATATTAAGTTATGCCATCATGAGAATAGCAGAGTCTTAGTGATCTTAGAATTGGAAAAATATGGAGAGGTGAGTTATTAAGATAGATTCTTTTGCTTTGGTTCATACTCACTTTTTGCATATAAAAAATCTAGGGGCTGGGCACGGCAGCTCACGCCTGTAATCCCAACACTTTGGGAGGCTGAGGTGGGTGAACTGCTGGAGGCCAGGGGTTCCAGACCAGCCTGGTCAACATGGCAAAACCCCATCTCTACTAAAAATACAAAAAATAGCCAGGCTTGATGGTGCATGCCTGTTGTTCCAGCTACTTGGGAAGCTGAGGAATAAGAATCACTTGAACCCAAGAGGCAGAGATTGCGGTGAGCCAAGATTGTGCCATTTCACTCGAGCCTGGGCAACAGAGCAAGACTGTGTCTGAAAGAAGAAGAAGAAAGAAGGAAGAAGGAAGAAAGAAAAAGGAAGAAGGAAGAAGAAGAGGAGGAAGAAGAAGAAAAACAGAAGGAGAAGAAACTAGGTTCTAAGACAGGTTGAGCTATTTATTTGAGGACACAAACTTTTAAGAGCATTGTCACATGCTCAATCTCTCTCTCTCTCTATCTATTCATCCATCCTACATAACTAATTGATGTGTTTTGGGGAGGAAGGAAGAAGGAGTGTATTAATTTTCCATTCCTCTATAACAAACTACCATAAACATACTGCCCTAAAACAATACCAATTTATTGTCCCATAGTTTCTTATTAGAAGTTCAGTGTGGTTTCACTGGCTTCTCTGCCCAGGGTCTCACACTCAAGGTGACTCAAAGTGGTTGCAATCTCCCCTGAGGCTCTGGGGAAGAATCTGTATCTAAGCTCACTCAGGTTGTTGACAGAATTCAGTTTTTTTGTGGCATAGAACTGAAGTCCCAATTTTTTGGGCTGCCTGCTGGAGGCTGTTCTCAGCTAGTGGAGGCTGCTCGCAGTTCCTTGCCATGGACCTTGTCACAAGACTGCTCACATCATTGCAGTGGATGAATCTCCTTCACACCTTGAATTACTCTCTCTTCTGCTACAGACTAAGACAATTCTCTGGCCCACCTAGATAATGATTAGGTTAGGCCCACTCAGATATCTCCCTTTCAATTAACCCGGAGTCTACTGGTAACCTTAATTGCATCTGCAAGAATGCCTTTTGCCATATAATGCAACTTAGTCACAAGGAGTGATATCATATTCACAGGTTCCACCTACACTCAGGGGGAGAAGATTACACAAGAATGAGTCATCTTAGAACTCTGCCTACCGCAAAGGGTAGATGTTTTTAGCAGTCCCTTTAATGAGAACCAGTATCTTCTTTGCCTGGTTTTAGTTCTGGTTGTCCCCTGGTTTTCTGCTTGATCCTGGAACTTTTCTGTATTTTCTATTAAATCTCCATAGCAGATAGGTTTGGTGACCATCCATGATGTACTATTCAGAGTCGCTGCTGCAGAGAAACTCAATGACTAAAGCCTTCTCTCTGAATCCACCACCAGCTTCATACAGAGCCTCACTTTCCACGGACTGCTCCAGCCAATGACTGACCTCAGACAGTGATAATGATGGGTTACTTTGGCTTGAGACTCCCTGTTGGCCTGGTTGAAGCTTTTCAGAGCTGCACTGCAGTCTGATCTGAGACTTCCCTCTTAAATCCCCTTCTTTCCCTCTCTCCTTCACAGGGCAGATCAGACCTGCCCTTCAGTCTGATAACCTTCCCTGCCTTTTTTGCCTGCCCCCACCACCCCTATTTTCCTCATAGTCATTTTTCCCAATAAATCTCTTGGACATTTAATCCTGTCTTGATATCTGCTTGTTGGCAAATCTGAACTGACACAAGTGGCACCAGGAGTGATCTCAAGAAACAGGTAGTAAGATGGGGTTCTGGGACTGTCTCCCTGCCTGACGAGCAAATGGGATGTCATTCTGAGTGGATTGTAGGGCACGGCTAGTCCCTGGCACAAGAAGGTGGCCCAGTTGCTAAAAGTTTCACTAAAGTGATCTGAGAAGACCACCTGTGGGAGACAAATTCCCTTGCATGTGTGATGGCTCAGGGAGTTGAAAGACATAGGGGATAATGCCTACAAAGACAGAAGTGTTAGCTGCTGAGTTGCATTGATGCCCTGCAAGGGGATGAGAAATTGAAGGCCATTAACAGGGAGTTAAACATTAAGTGTGAGTGCTAGAATGCTTCCTTGATACTTTACAAAATAGTTCTTTATCTCCTGTGTGGTAGGAGTGGACACAGCTGAGCATCAGACTGAAGCTCTGAAAGACTCAGACATGCAGTGCTCCAGAGGTGTTTGAATGCTCAATCGAGGTAGGTCTTTTCTTGCTAAGGTCAGATCCTTGATGGGAAAACCTGAGACCCTGAAATGTGGGATGAGACCATCTCAATGGGTGCTCTTGAAAATGTTGGCTCTGCAGATATCCCTCCTGAACTCTCAGAAGTTGCAGAGGTGATCCATTCTCTGTGCTGACAGTGCCTGCTGAGGCCCTTCCTTCACAAGGCAACCAGCCTCCCCCTCCCAAAAGCTGCCTCCACACTTTTGACTGTCAGACTAAGAACTAAGGCTAAGTCTAATCATAATCTGGCTTGGGACATGCTGAGCCTAATGAGAGAGCAAAAACATTATATCCCAAAAAAGTGGCAAGAATTAGCTAGAAGTTACTATCAGCAGCCAGAGAAATATTCCTGGGGTTGAGCTTTGAAGATATTTAATCAAGGGGTCAGAATATAAGACTAGCTGAGTAGAAATTCATTGACTTTCTTGGGGCACAGGCAAGACTGGTTAGAACCGCAGGAACAAATTCATGGCTAGTATACCTAGTATAGCTCATAGAATCCTACAGAAAATAACTATCAGTGTTGAGCAAAGTCAAATGTCTGAGCTGTCCTGGTAGTAGGTTGGGGAAGAAATAAAGAGGCTGAAGGAGGTGGGTTTGCTGGAATGTGTATAGGTCTAAGTTATGTAAGGGCAGACAACATACGAAATGACTTGTTCCTTGGGAGGATAAAAAGGTCACACCTTTCACCAAAGTCATCAACAAAATGCTGGCAAGATGAGGCCAACATCACTAAGAAGTTGGGTAGTGGTTCCTATGCAGGCTGAGAATGATGGCAAGAGAGATGGCCACAGAGATGGGCTTACTAATCTCCATGGTCTTGATGGAACCCTGAAGTTCAGAGTACAGTGCTTAATCCCTGGAAGCCAGCAAGCCACAGTGACCATGGCAAGGTCCGAGGGGCAGCCACAGGGGGAGCTGGTAAATAACTTGGCATTTCTAGGGCAAAATACATGAGCAACCAGCAAGGATGCTATACCTAAGACCATCACCGTCAACAAGAACAACATGGCAGAAATGCAGAAGAAGGAGGCTAAATGTGTTCACCTGAGAAAAAGTCCCAGTCTTTTTCGAAGTTTCCAGATCTGAGTCAATTTTCAGATCTAGAACCATTTGACCATGGTAAGTATCCACCATGATGATTTATCTTGATCTTTCTGAAAGGATTCTGGGGCCATTTGCTTGAATGATTGTCGAGTGGGGAAAGTGGTAGATCTAGACATTTTGAGGACAATTAGACATATGGTCTGAGTTGACAATGCTACCCAGAGATCCTGGCCCCTTGTTAGGGAGAGGGCCTAAGGGAGCCAGTTAATAAATCATGTCCTAGATAAACTCTGGCTCACTGTGGCCCATAGGCGCCGTAGACTGCCTTAGTTGTCATTTCTCCATGCTTTCTCTGGGTTGTTCTCAGCCAATAGTCAAGCACAACGGGGACACAGATACAGTCCTATTTCTGCAAGATGTAGAACTCTTCTGGTGGGCAACTTTGGCTCAGGGATTTCCTAACAGCCTGATGGAAACTTCCGTAGACTGCAAGGCAGTTGAGGACATTTCACCTAAATTTTCTTCCTTCAGATGTATCAGACCTGCATTGTGTTATGACAGCTTTCTCAGCCTTCACCTGCTTCCTTTCCATTTTCCCTCATGGACATTTTTTCCAGTAAATCTCTTTCATGTCCAGTCCCATTCTGGCATCTACTTCTTGAAGAGCCCAAACTAACACAACAGGAGGTATATGCAGAGCCTTGTTTATGCCCATGACTGAACATGCTGTTTTGTTGGAGTCTTGCTTTAATAGCAATAGATCAAATCATTTGTTCCTTCTGTTAATATAAAGCAGCAGAGTGAAATGTGTTCATTGGCTAAGAGGGTTGTGGTCATGCCAGGAGGTGATAAAATGCCACATTTGCTTTATATCCTCTCAAATAGTTGCTTGATGGCAGCTTGCTCAAGCATTCAGGCTTGCTCGTCAGCTGTGTGAGTTCTGCCTAAGAAGGCCTTTCAATACCCAGGGATAACAACTCTTCACGTGGGCATTTCTTTTTGTGAAGATGCAGCAAATCAAATACCATTCCCAGGGACTCAGCATTGATCTGTTTCCTTCTGAAGCAATTTGAAGTCCTTCTCTCTCCTCCTGACAATGTAACACCAGGTGTGGAGTTCATAAACCAGTTTATAAAGAGACCAGTTGCATCCCTTGCCCCAAATTATTTCTCCAATGTCAGAACACAGAGCTGTTATTACTTGGGCCACTAGCTTGGCTCTTACCACCAACTACTCTGTCTTGTGGCAGCTATTGCACTGGTTTTTGGAGGTTTTCTTTTCAGTATTTAAAAGATTCACAAGGAAAGAACTGGAAGAGGACTTTTAGTTAGAGCAGCATTCTGTTATTTTGAAAAGACACAGTGATACTTGTTCAGTATTGACTAACCATATACCTTCTTGTGAGTTCTGTCATGTCTACGGGTCTTAGCTTTCTCATCTGGAAAAGGGAATGATAACGTTGCACATTCGGGGAAAATAATTTTTGTACACACTCCATTTATGAAGGAACACTGAAGTGTTAGAGCTTAGGAGCAGGACTTAACCATTTGAAACCAGGAGACCACAATGATCATGATGGCTGGCAAGGCCCAGTGGGGAGTCAAGCTTGACACACAGGGTGTCAGTAACAGTTGCTAAATATTAGCTTCTACTAAAAAAATAAAAAAGTAAAAACTAGTAAGAGCTAATGTTTAAGCTCTGCATGAGTACTGTGAGTCATCCATTTAGGATTATATTACGAACTTCTAAAGTGCAGGGCATTTCAGACCCACTATGCCAAGGCCAGGCCTTGCGTCTTGTAAGTGCTCAGTCCAACTGAAGCAGATAATCAATAGCAAGGAGGTGGAGATGAAATCTACCTAGTGACTCTGGAAGAGTTAGAGGCTACCAGTGCAAAAAGATAGCTCAGCCATTCTCCCTCTCCCTCAGAGAGAAAACGTGGCCTGAGAGGAAACCATGTCGATGCTCAATTACTCATTTGTTTGGCAAACATTTATTGAGCATCATCTAAGCACAAGCCTCTAGGCTTGGTGGACAGATGTGAAAGTGGACAAAGGCCCAATCCATGACTCCAAGGAGCTGCCAGTCTGGTAATGCAAAGAGCTTATGAAGGTCACTGGCGAGCCCTCCCCAGAGTCAGGGAGGGGCTGGTACAGAAGTGTCCTGAGAGGAAATGCCACTTGGATGTATTCTGTGAATTAGTGAGAAGACAGGTCTAAATAGGGATGATACTCCCTGTTTCACTACCTGTCTTCTCACTAATTCACAGGCTAATTCCCTATCAAAGGCTGGTGGTTGCAGAAGAGTGTTGAGGAGATCAGGGAATTATAAGTTAGGCATTGGCAAAAGTACGAAAGTAAAGAAAGGTACAGAAAGCAAGGTGTCCCCCAAACGAAGGAGAGAAACGTTGGAGGGAATGTGGCTTGAGCATGAGTATCCTTATGTTTACCAACAAAGACTTAGGTAGTGCTTAGCTTGGGGATATGTCACGTAGAGTAGGAGTTTGTACACCCATCTGCCCAAAGCAATAATGAGCCCTTGGCAGAGGGGAAGCAATGTGTTTGAGGTGACTTTCAGGGACATGGTTTATCTCTAAAGAATTTCTTCCAGATTAGTAGAAATACGTGGATGCACATGCAAAAGAAAAGCAAGCAGGCCGGGCGCGGTGGCTCAAGCCTGTAATCCCAGCACTTTGGGAGGCCGAGACGGGCGGATCACGAGGTCAGGAGATTGAGACCATCCTGGCTAACACGGTGAAACCCCGTCTCTACTAAAAAATACAAAAAACTAGCCGGGCGAGGTGGCGGGCGCCTGTAGTCCCAGCTACTCGGGAGGCTGAGGCAGGAGAATGGCGTGAACCCAGGAGGCGGAGCTTGCAGTGAGCTGAGATCCGGCCACTGCACTCCAGCCTGGGCAACAGAGCGAGACTCCGTCTCTCAAAAAAAAAAAAAAAAAAAAAGAAAAGCAAGCCCTCAGTGCTCCAAGCCATTGACAGGTAGCTGGGCTCCAGGGGGCTATTTCTCCACCTGGTTGTGGGTCACATTCCCCAGTTCCATAGCAGGCAAATAGCCTTTTAGCTTCTCAAGGTGGTCAGCCTCATATGTTTTTCTAACCCTCCGTAGATTCTGTCTTGTAAAGGCATTCATCTATTCCTGTGCTGGGCCATGCCAGGACTCTTCATTTCTGCATTTCCTGACAATGTGTGCATGAGTGGGCTCTATTTTTTTTCCTGCCTTGCCTGCCATTGTATTAAGAAAACCACTAGTGAGTTTTCACATTGTATTCAGAGCCAGCATATCCCGTCTCCTTCCTTGTCAGCTGCCTGCCCTTTCTCCACCTCCTTCTGTGTACTCTCTTGGGTTGAAACATCTTTCTTTCTTAATACATCCTCATCCCCACTTCCCTGAGTCGTTTTTATTTACCCTATAATCATTTTCTCCAGAGTTAATAAACTGTTTATTTCTTTCCCTATGCAGCAGGTAATGTGGTTTCAATGTGCTTCCTGTCATCCACCTGAAAGCTGTTATTAAGTTGTGTACTAACAGTGCCACTTTTCTGAGGGTGCTTCTTCATCCCGCTGAGAATGCTCCGACCAGGTAAAGGGCCTTGCCATTATCTGCTCAGGCCCTAGTTGTTCACACAGAATAAGTGGAGCAATTCAAGCTCTCTTAAAGTCAGACAAATACAAGCCTCCCCTTGTTGCCTTCATGCATGAATGGATCTGCCGTGTGTCTCCTGTTCTCATCTCTCTCTGATTCATCAGCAATAACTTGAGGACAGTCAAGACTGCTGAGCTCACATGGCTGCAAACTTTATTTTCCAGGCCATCTTCAGTAAGCCTTGGATAAAATGGCCAAGCCAACTGAATGATAATCAAAATATATATATATTTTTTCTGCTGCACTTTTTGCTTGGGGTTGTGCTTGAATGACAGTCATACATCAACCTGTGGCCCCCCAGGATCATATGGCGAGTCCATTGCTGTGGCTCTTAGAGTTGTTTCATCTATTATTTTCCCTGTAGAGTTTGATTTTTTGACATTTTTTAAATATCCAAAGCAATATATGTGAATCATATGCAAATTTAAAAATGCAGAAAATTAGAAAATAAAATGCACCCCTAATCCCACCATCCAGACATAACTACTCTGGTGATTTATTATGTCTACAATTAGAGATAGAAACACAAGGACATATAGTAGTGAGGTGTGTGAGGGGTGTGTGTTTGTGTTTTAAACACTTTTTTATTACAAAATTAGAATCACATCATACATGAAATTTTGTAATATGCTTAATATGTCACGAACATCTTTTCTTTTCGTTTTTTTTTTTTGAGACAGAGTCTCGCTCAGTTGCCCAGCCTGGAGCTCAATGGAATGATCTCAGCTCACTGCAACCTCCGCCTCCCAGATTCAAGTGATTCCCCTGCCTCAGTCTCCCGAGTAGCTGGGATTACAGGTATGAGTCACCACAGCCGGCTAATTTTTGTATTTTTTTAGAGACGGGGTTTCACCATGTTGGCCAGGCTGGTCTCGAACTCCTGACTTCAGGTGATCTGCCTGCCTTGGCCTCCCAAATTGCTGGGATTACAGGCGTGAGCCACTGCCTGGCTGTCATGAACATCTTTTCATGCCAATGAACATTTGCCTGTTTCAGTTTTAATAGCTAAATGGTACTTTATTATATCAATGTAGCAGAATTTTCTTTAACTGGTTTCCAGTTCTTGGGTGTTTTGGTCGCTTCCAACTTTTCATTTTATATTCAAAAATAAAGCTATATCGTCATGTACAGCCTTATATTTTCCCCAACATAAATTCTTCCGAGTAGCATATGGAGTTGAAAAAGACACATTTTTGAGGTTTTAGAAACATCCTGCCCAATGACCAACTCTCCTGCCCTCACTGCCTCCTGTAATTTTCCCAGTTCACACATTCCCTATTTGCTGGACTGTGCCCATTTCTACTCATCCTGAGATTTTTGAATCGGTAGGAATTTTGTGGTCCAGAGAAAAATCTGGACAGGTTCTTGGGCAGACAAATAGCAAGTGTCTCGGATCTGGAAATCTAAGACTAACTCTGTGTGACAGTAGATAGATAGATCTACGAATCTACAGCACAGTGTTCAGGAGCCCTCAAATAGTGCCTGGAATCCCACCAGCAGAACACTACCCATTCTTCTGAGCCTGCCCAGACTTTGCCTGGCTCATGCATGATGCTTTCCCTGTTCCCCTCCTTCTTTCCTGACCATCTTTGTTTTTATGGCACATAGGCCTTGTGTGATGTTCCAGCATTGGATTGTTTGCCCATCTCTTTCAATCTCTGTATTTATGTGTGTAGATGCTGCTTCTCCACCCTTACCTAACTTCTATAGGAAGAAAAATGTTTCAGGTTCTTCTGTAAATCCAACCTTCCCTGGCACCCGTCAATGCATACTGCAGGTGACAGATACTTGCTTACCCGACTAACTTTCAGACTAGACCACAGCCTTTTCCTTTAGGTATTGCTTAGTGGGCATTTCCAGGAAGTTACGTAAGTTCGAGTAAAATGGCATGGATGGGAAGGGTGTCTCCTTCATAATTTTTAGAACATAGAGCTGAGTGTTGTGCTCAGGAAGCCTTTTTCGAAGCCTTCAGAGAAATGCATTGCATTGTTTATTATCCCCTCGAGGAGTCATATAGCTTGCTATTTTCAAGCTGTGTTACATGGAAAATCAAAGCTTATATCAAGTTTGCTTCTTCTTTTTGCTTAGTTCCAGTCTCTTGATTTTATTTCCTGAGTTGGAATTAGAAGGTGGAAGGGAGCATGCATAAACTGAGTGAAGACAATAGGATAGACTGTTTACCAGGGTAACTGATGCCCAAGGAGGGCTTGACTTCTTTTCAGACACCTCCTCCCATCAACTTATTCTTCCCACAGCTCTCGGGCAAGCTACAGCAGAGACAGTTTCCCCTAACTTGAATGCTAATCCCCAGGTTGCTTGGAATTATGTTCAAACAGTTTCCTTAACCTTCTCTAATGCTGCATTCCTTTCAGTTTCCTTGAGTCTTGACATTATTTGGTTGGGTTAAGAGGAGAGAGTTGTGGGTGACATTAAAAGGTATTGTTAAGGTGGGGTGGTGGCTACAATTTGATAGTAATTTGATGTAGTAATAGTACTGTGGGCCATAGATGTGTGTGGATATAGAAATAGATGAGGATATTGAAGTGGGAGCTCATCCCCACCCATACTTCTCTACGGTGACAATTGTCTGAGAGGCCTAGGACTGTGCAGAAGTGGGGGGGGAGACTGGAAAAAGGGAGGAGTGCAGCTATCTCCCAGGTCAGGCTTTGGGATCAACTGATTGATTAAGGTTTGTGATTTATTAGTTGGAAACAGCCACACTCAAGCGCTTAGCAATGATGGATATTTTTTTCATTACATTTCAAACATAGAAAATGGTCCTTTCTGAATGAGGAATCTGGGGGCATTTTAGTCATTAGTCATGTGAAACTTTCTTTTTCTCCCGGTGTTACAGAGAGAAAAAGTGACAAGAACTACAATGCATTCCTTGCTCTGAATTGCTTGTATATGGAACAAAATGAAATACTCAAATTCGGTAACTTTATCGGCCTTAGGGTTTGCTTCTTTTTCTATTTTCTATTTCTATTTTAGTAGCCTTGTTGTATTCAAATCTTTAATTTTGTGGGAACTAAGGATAATTGAGTGGATGATGTGCTGGGTACGTATGTGAACACGTTACTCTCCAGTGGGTCCCTGTGGTACCTATAATAAAACTTAATTCCCTATCATGGTTCAAAGAAGGTGCTCAATTAATGTTTGATTATTGAACTGAATGGGATAAGGCAATAAAAGCTCAACTCCACATGAATGGAGGCAGATATTCCCAAAACTGAGGAATTTCAAAGCATCGATTTCTCTTTAGATATGCTGGGGTAAGACAGATACACTTAAGATTCATTCTGCTATGTGACCTGGTTGCAACCGTGGCCCAATCTGAGGCTACTCTCAGAAGCCATGTACCTACAGCTGGGTGATTTGAAGAGTCATTGTCCTCCTGCTCTGATAGGGTACATTGGATTACAGATCTCTCATGAATTTCCAGTTGATTTCCAGTTGACCTGTACAATTTCCAGTGGCACTGACTGTCAGAGAGTTGGCTGCTCCTGCAAATGAGCTCAAGCTTAAAGTTCTCAGGGCTAATTTAGTTGAACGTTTTATAAGGTTACTTGTGGATTCTGTTATGACAGTTCTAGTATTGGAGGTAGTGGTAGTAGTCATGGTAACCGTGATAGTTTGTGAAAGTGGTAGGTGCAGCAAGAGCGTCTACAGATTGCCGTTTATACAAGCTTTGCCCTGCATTATCTCATTTAGTCTTCTAAAAACCACAGGGGGTAGGAGTTATTTTTTTTCACTTCAGATAAGGCACTTGAGACACAGAGAGGTTAGGGAACATATCTAAGTCTACTTAGGACAGTATATTGTAAAGTTTGAACTTGATGTTGGAATTTTGGCCTTGCTATGGTTCGGATGATTGTCTCCTCCAAATTTCATGTTGAAATGTGATCTTCAGTGTTGGAGGTGGGGCCTAGTGGGAGGTGGTTGGGTCCTAAGGGTAGATCCCTCATGAAGGGCTTGGTGCCACCCCCACAGTAATGAGGAAGCTCTTGCTCTATTAGTTCACATGAGAGCTGGGTGTTTAAAAGAACCTGGCATTTCTCTTGCTTCCTCTTTTGTCAGCCATGTGACATGCCTGCTCCCCCTTAGCCTTCCAACATGAGTAAAAGCTTTCTGAGACCTCACCAGAAGCCAGGCAGATGCTGGTGTTATGCGCATATAGCCTGCAAAACTGTGAGCCAAATAAGCCTCTTTTCTTTATAGATTAGCCAGTCTCAGGTACTCCTTTATAGCAATTCAAAATGGACTAACACGGGCCTCATATACTCTTTATTCTGGGACAACATAGGAAGTTGGCAAATGGCATCCTTCAGGGAGCAGGTCTATTTACCAAGAGCTGGTGGGCAAATGCAGTGGTTTTTCAAGAGATGTATGTCTGTGGGTTGAATTACAGCTTGTCTGAGGTACAAACTGCTCCCTGCAAAAGGGACTTGGAATCATTCATATCTCAGAGAATACATATGAAAAATAAAATGCCTTCAAAATATAGAGGCATATGCACGTGCACACACACAAACAGACCTACCTCATCAACTTTTAAAGGCACAACACACTTATTTAAGCATCAAAGCTTATTTTAAACATTTTAAAATTATACTTTAAGCTCTGGGGTACATGTGCACAACATGCAGGTTTGTTACATAGGTATACATGTGCCATGTTGGGTTTGCTGCACCTGTCATCTCGTCATTTACATTAGGTATTTATCCTAATGCTATCCTTCCCCCAGCCCCCGACCCGCTGACAGGTCCCAGTGTGTGAAGTTCCTGTCCCTGTGTCCATGTGTTCTCATTGTTCACCTCCCATTTATGAGTGAGAATATGTGCTGTTTGGTTTTCTCTTCTTGTGTTACTTTGCTGAGAATGAAGGTTTCCAGTTTCATCCATGTCCCTGCAAAGGACATGAACTCATCCTTTTTTATGGCTGCATAGTATTCTAAGGTGTATATGTGCCACATTTTCTTTATTCAGTCTAACATTGATGGGCGTTTGGGTTGGTTCTAAGACTTTGCTATTGTAAACAGTGCTGCAATAAACATACTTGTCTATGTGTCTTTATAGTAGAATGATTTATAATCGTTTGGGCATATACACAGTAATGGGATTTCTGGGTCAAATTGTATTTCTAGTTCCAGATCTTTGAGGAGTTGCCACACTGTCTCCCACAATGGTTGAACTAATTTACACTTCTACCAACAGTGTAAAAGTGTTATTTCTCCACATCCTCTCCAGCATATGTTGTTTCCTGACTTTTTAATGATCTCCATTCTAACTGCCGTGAGATGGTATCTCATTGTGGTTTTGATTTGCATTACTTTAATGATCAGTGATGATGAGCTTTTTTTGTATGTTTGTTGGCTGCATAAATGTCTTCTTTTGAGAAGTATCTGTGCATATCCTTCACCCACTTGTTGATGGGGTTGTTTTTTTCTTTTACATTTAAGTTCTTTGTAGATTCTGGATATTAGCCCTTTGTCAGATGGATAGATTCCAAAGTTTTTCTCCCATTCTATAGGTTGCTTGTTCACTCTGCTGATAGTTTCTTTTGCTGTGCAGAAGCTCTTTGGTTTAATTAGATCCCATTTGTCAATTTTGGCTTTTGTTGTCATTGCTTTTGGTGTTTTAGTCATGAAGTCCTTGCCCATGCCTATGTCCTGACTGGTATTGCCTAGGTTTTCTTCTAGGGTTTTTATGGTTTTAGGTCTAACATTTAAGTCTTTAATCCACCTTGAGTTAAATTTTGTATAAGGTGTAAGGAAGGGATCCAGTTTCAGCTTTCTGCATATTGCTAGCCAGTTTTCCCAGCACCATTTATTAAATAGGGACTCTTTTTTCCCCATTGCTTGTTTTTATCAGGTTTGTCAAAGATCAGATGGTTGTAGATGTGTGGTGTTATTTCTGAGGCCTCTGTTCTGTTCTATTAGTCTATATATCTGTTTTTGTACCAATACCATGCTGTTTTGGTTACTGTAGCCTTGTAATATAGTTTGAAGTCAGGTAGCATGATGCCTCCAGCTTTGTTCTTTTTGCTTAGGATTGCCTTGGCAATGCAGGTTCTTTTTTGGTTCCATATGAAATTTAAAGTAGTTTTTCCTAATTCTGTGAAGAAAGTCAGTGGCAGCTTGATGGGGATAGCATTGAATCTATAAATTACTTTGGGCAGTATGGCCACTTTCATGATATTGGTTCTTCCTATCCATGAGCATGGAATGTTCTTCCATTTGTTTGTGTCCTCTTTTATTTCATTGAGCAGTGGTTTGTAGTTCTTGAAGAGGTCCTTCACATCCCTTGTAAGTTGGATTCCTAGGTATTTTATTCTCTTTGCAGCAATTGCAAATGGGAATTCACTCATGATTTGGCTCTCTGTTTGTCTGTTATTGATGTATAGGAATGCTTGTGATTTTTGCACATTGATTTTGTATCCTGAGACTTTGCTGAAGTTGCTTATCAGCTTAAGGAGATCTTGGGCTGAGACAATGGGGTTTTATAAATATACATTCATGTCATCTACAAACAATTTAACTCAAGATGGATTAAAGACTTAAATGTATGACCTAAAACCATAAAAACCCTAGAAGAAAACCTGTTTTCCTAATTGAATACCCTTTCTTTCTTTCTCTTGCCTGATTGTCCTGGCCAGAACTTCCAATACTATGTTGAATAGTAATAGCAATGTTTCAAAAATGAGTTGGAACTTATCCTGCTTTCTGAAACAGAATGTATTAAACTAGTCTTCAATTTTGTGAGGGCAGGAATAGTGTCTGTTTTATTCCTATTATATCTTCAGTACCTAGCTTTGTGTCTATTACACAGTATGTGTTCTATAAACATTTATTGAATAAATCTATGAATAAACTGAAAATCACATCTAAATAGAACATAATGAAGTGTAAAGCAGTCATTGTGTTTTTGGTGACCTCATATCAAGTCAGTGGAGAGCCTGAAGTGTTTGTGGTCCATCTCCCTCTTCACTTTGTCTTTTTTTGAAACTCATCACTCTTCCCTGGATCTTCGTGGAAGCACTTATTTAGCCATAAATCCACAGTTGCTAAGCTCAGCCAAATCCAAGTTAAGATCCATCTAAACCCCATCTGATTTGTGTGGCCTCCTGCACTTTGGATTATTTTTCTAAGTAAAAGGAAACCATTGGCTTGGTGACAATCCACTGATTTAAATATACCTTCAGGTATGGATTTCCCATAAACTCAGTAACCAGCCCAGCCTATTTGTTTGGCTTTTAATTTTGAAATTTATTAGCTCTTTCGAGCCATTCGCAGATATAAGCTTATTCTTAATTGTTTCATTTTTATGCTTACCCCAAACATAGTAAATCTTAATGGCTGTGCTTCCAACAATAAGAGGGAAGGTGGTAGCTGAAGGAAACGTATTCAAAACACATTAAATTAGCAACAATATAATAACATTTCCAAGCTGTTCATAAGAATTTTTTATTGACTTTCAAAGAGTAATTGTACTAAGACATTTATTGAAGGGACCATCCAGATGGATACATTCTCCCCACCTTAAGTTATTGTCGTAACATGTTTTCTTCGTCCATCTCTCTGAATCATTCAGAACTGTGAAAATTCTGTTTTACCACTTTAATTACAGAACTGGTTGAGAATGTATTCTTTTGTTTGGCAGTATTACCAACGCACTCTATTTGTTTACGGCTCTTTGAGAAAGCCATTTTAATAAGGTCAGATTTGCAATTTAAATGAACTTTAATATTTCTTGCAAAGTCTAGGGCTGGTTATTTATGCAAGGGGTGAACATGGTGGAAATTTATGGTTTAAAAATACATTCTCCTGTTTTCTTTTCCAAATGGTGCATCTCAGGTGATAAACGCTTTCAACTATATTTATAATTTTTTTTTCTCCAGGAAAGGGCAGAAAATCCTAATCAGGGAAATAAATCATGACTCTAAATGGGGTTTTTAATACTGTATTTTTCTGCTTCTCCCATTAAAATCTCTTCCCCGAGCCCCTATTGTATTCATGAATAAATATCAGTCAGTCACTATCAAATGGGGTGAACTCTTTGTTCTGCTTCTCTCCTTATAACACACAAACAAGCAAAACCAAAATGAAGATAATTCCCTGAACTTTAATGAGTGACCGTCTGTTGAATTTAGCTAATCACACTTGATAGAAAGCTTTAGGCAAAAAATCAAGCCCTGTACATTTACCCATCGAAAGAATCTATAACTGACAGTGTCAGGCAGGCCACTTTATATTTGAATCCCTTCAACACAGTTTTCTGTAGGAGGGGTGGATGTTAGATAAATTCTTTTGTTAATTTGCTGAGATGTTGTTTTTTGGTTGGAGTGCTATCATTTCCCTGGCTTGAACTCTGCTGTCCGCTTAGTAAGAGCTCTAAAGATGCTTGTTGGAAACACACTGAAGAATAAAACAAGAGTTAGAAGATTGGAAGGAAACTAAGTAGCGAGGTTTTCAGCCACCCACGTTGCAATATTTGACAACCTTGGAATAGGATGACTTTCTTTCTTTTTTTTTGAGACAGAGTCTAGCGCTGTTTCCCATGCTGGAGTGCAGTGGTGCAATCTCGGCTCACTGCAAGCTCCACCTCCCAGGTTCACACCATTCTCCTGCCTCAGTCTCCTGAGTAGCTGAGATTACAGGCTCCCACCACCATGCCTGGCTAAATTTTTGTATTTTTTTAAGTAGAGATGTGGTTTCACCATGTTAGCCAGGATGGTCTCAATCTCCTGACCTTGTAATCCACCTGCCTCAGCCTCCTAAAGTGCTGGGATTACAGATGTGAGCCACTGCACCTGGCCAACTTTCATGTATTTTTTAAAGCAAGGTAAGACTAAGATGAGTTATATAATTTTTCTATTGTCTTAAAAGATACAAATTTATCTGCAGAGACATAAGTCTACCAGGAGTTAAATCTCAATGAAATGATAATGACTTCCTTCCTTCCTTCCTTCCTTCTTTCCTTCCTTCCTTCCTTCCTTCCCTTCTTTTTTCTTTATCTTTTCTTTCTTTCTTTCTTTCTTTCTTTCTTTCTTTCTTTCTTTCTTTCTTTCTTCTTTTTCCTTCCTTCCTTCCCTTCCTTTTTTTTCTCTCTCTTTCCTTCTTTCTTTTTCTTTGTTTCTTTCTTTTCTTTCTTTCTCCTTCCTTCCTTCCTCTCTTTCTCCTTCCTTCCTTCTCTCTCCTTCCTTCCTTCCTTTTTTCTTTCTTTCTTTCCTTCCTTCCTTCCTTCCTTTCTTTTTCTTTCTTTCTTTCTTTCCTCTCTCCTTCCCTCCCTCCTTTCCTTTCAACAAATTACTGTATTCAGTTCTACCTATATAAAAGACTCCTTGTTCTTTAGAGCTAGGTAACCCTCAGGCTACCATCTTGTCTCTCTCCTTCCTGCACAGCCATGTCTCATAAAAGAATAGCCTCAATTTCCATTTATATTTCCTCACCTCACACTTATCCTTCAATCCAAACAACCCCCATGTCCACTTAGGATATTTTGCTGAAAGTCTTCCTGCCAAGTTTGGCCAGACTCTCACAGTTGAAAATCCAATGGACACACTCTCTTCTTGATTTGTGTAACTTCTCTTGACAATAGGCCTTGTTTTCCCCTTCCCCCTTGCTTACACTTGTTCTCCCCACCTATTATGGCTTTAGTCTTACTCATTAATCTGGCTATTTCTTCATAATTTCTTTCAAGAAGAAAGAAACATTAAATTTTGAGACCTTAAATGTTGATGTTTCCCAAGGTGCTCCAGTATCCTCTGCCCCTCTCACCCATATACTTTCCTTGGTGATCTCATTCGTGCTCAGGGCTTTCGCTTACATGCTGCAGGAGAAGTAGTACCATGTAGAATCTGAGCTGTGGTGAGACAGGATTCCCAATGGTTCCCATGGTTGCCACCTTTATGAAAGACTCACAAATCCATTTACCCAAATCAGAAACCTGAGTTCTAATCCCTTTCCCTCACTTACCCCATATCCAGTTAATAAGTCACCACTTTCTGGCTCCTCACAACGTTTCAAATACACACCCCCTTTCCCCATTCCTCCTGTGCTTGCCTTAGTCCTGATTATTTATTCTCACCTCGATTCCTCCCTACTTCCAATGAGGTCTCTAGTGCAGAGCTATCCTCCACCTATCTCTAGTGACAACTTTTGAAAACATGAAATGTGGACACTCTCCTGCTCCAAACTTCTAAGGTTCCCTACCCCCAAAGAAAACACTTTTGATATAAAGTACAAATTCCTTTCACTCTCTCTCTCTCTTTCTGTTTTTTTTTGAGACGGAGTCTTGCTCTGTTGCTCAGGCTGGAGTGCAGTGGTGTGATCTCGGCTCACTGCAACCTCTGCCACCCAGGTTCAAGAGATTCTCCTGCCTCGGCCTCCTGAGTAGCTGGGATTACAGTTGCCCACCACCCTGCTTGGCTAATTTTTGTATTTTAATAGAGATAGGTTTTCATTATGTTGGCCAGGTTGGTCTTGAACTCCTGACCTCAAGTAATCCGCCCACCTCGGCCTCCCAGAGTGCTGGGATTACAGGCATGAGCCACCACGCCCAGCCTAACTCTCTTTTTTATTGCTGTCTTGTTAAATATAATTGTCAAAAAAATGCAAAGAACTTGGTCTTTATAATACTGAGTCTATGGAATTTGTTGAGATCCCATTTTGTAAAAATTGTACTTTGACAATTTTTAAAATTAGATCAATGTATGCTTGAAAAGGATAATTTCCTGTAATTGTTTTTATTGATAAAGATTCGAAGTCACTTTAATTTTTCAATCTGGGAACTTAAACTTCTTCAATCCTAGGAAATTCATTGTTGCCTTTCCCCTGTCTTTATGTTCTCCTGTAAATTAGAGTTCTTAGATATAAATTAGATGGTTTCATTCAATTCACTACATTTTTGACCCTCTTGTTTATATTGTCCATCTCTTTATATGCCTGTGCACATCCTGCATGGTTACTTAGCAATGCCTTCTAGTTAATTAATCTGTTGTTTAATTTGCCCTCGGCATCTTTCATTTCATTGCCTGTGTTTTGCATTTTTGCAGTCTTATTAGATTCTATTAGAAATCCATTTTTTTAAAAAACCTAATGTTCTATTCTAAAGTTTGTGATTTATTTTTTCTTTTGTTCTCCTTAATGATTTTAAGCATACCAAATTATAGTTATTTAGGTATTATAGGCACTTACAGTTCTTGGAGTGCCAGTTCTACTGTTTATTGCAACTGCTGATCCTGCTTAGGATGGTATATGTCTTGGGATTTTAAAGTTTTGATTATGAACTTATTTCCAGTGGCAGTTGTTTTTCTGTGGAAGTCCTATGTATTTTATTGTGATGATCACCTCCATTTTTTCCTAGAGGACCCAGAAGTTTCACTGTTCCATGAAGAGTTTGATGTTAATTTCTCAGTTTGATATTTCTGAACCATGTACATAAAGTGAATTTGGATTCCACACTTGTCACAGTACAAGCTGGATGGTATGATTTTTCTCATAGAAGACATTATCCCCCACCCACAACTAGTGTGGCAGTAACAAGGAGGCAGAAATCCAAACTACTTAGCCTAGTGAACAAGACACTTCCTCACCTGGCTACTGTCCCCTCTGTAGTCCCAGCCTTTGTTTCTCCTACGCCCAAGCCCTTCTCTACTTCCACATCAGATTTCAAGGACATTGCTTCATCACACCACTGGGCCAACTTATACTGCTCCCAATGTCTGGAATGCCATTTTCCCTCTTCCTTCTCTACCAGGTGGCTACACTTTCTTTATAGTGCAGATTGGATGTTATCCCTCTTGGAAATCTTCAGTTGACTCTCTAGAAAACTGATGTTGACACACTCAGATTGGGATGGAGAGAAAGTATGGACTCTACAGATGTTTGAATAGTAGTATCAGTAGTATACGGGGTTAAGGGAGAAGTAGGATTCAGAAAATTTTCCATATCTTTAGTGTGAACACTGTAGTATGCAGTGATATTGTTAATTAAGATAGGGAATCATGCAGAGAACAGGGTCAGGCAGGGGTAGATTTTGGAAGGGGATGAAAATGACCTTGGCTTTGAACATATTGCTTTTGAAGTGTATATTGGTGCATGTAGTTAGGAGTCATTGGAAAATGTCAGTCGGAGGTCAGAGGAGAGGTTGATGCCAGACAGTAGTTATTGCCATGTAAGTGGTGGTTGAAGCTGTGGAAATAGAAGAGCTTCTTCAAAGGGACCATGAAGTGTAAAAGGAGAGGGAGCAAGGGTCAAGTTCTGGAGTGGACTAAGGTATAAAGGCAGGCAGAGGGACAAAAAAGGAGGAAGGAGACAGAGAAAGGTATTCAAGGACACCAGAGGAGAGCCAGAGGAGGGCCCAGGGAGAGTGTCCTGCTAGAAGGCAAGGGAGAGGGGGTTGTCAGTAAGTGAAACAGGTTCAACTGGGTTAAATTCTACATGTGCTGATCCCAGCCCTCATTGGCCGACCCTGAGTAAGGCTGAGGCAGAATGTATATGATTTGTCTTTGTATAGGCTCCCTCATGCCACCTTTCACTTAGTAAAGTGCTATAAAATTATGCATTCATGAATGAATTCATAAAGGGCATAAAGAGCAAAATTTTACACAGGATTTGGAAACATTGTTCAATAGGTCAATTCTAAAGACAGACTAAATTACACTCCTCCTCAAAGCCATTTATGCCTCTTGAATGAAACTCAAGCCCAGCCTGACCTTTGAGACCTTTCAGATCCTGGCCCCACTCATTCCCTGTAATGGCACTCATTCAAGTTCAGGCCACTTCATCCGCCTGCTCACTGTTCTCTGAGTGGATCCAGAGTTGACATGGACCAACACCCCTCTAGCTGCAAAACTTTCCTCCCCATCTCAACTTCCAGATTGTTCCTTTAAAATCTACCTCCGTCATGAAGCCTAGAAGGATTTTCCAAAACCAGTTGTGATCTCTTCATCCTCTCAATTCTCACAATCTCGTGTCTGCAATACCCATTGCATCGTATTTGGCTGTGTGTGTGTGCGTGTGTGTGTGTGTGCGCGTGTTTTATGTGTATTTGTGTCGTATGAGGTTTCCCACCTTCACTCTCACTCCTGGAGGGCAGACACAAAAACATGTTCATCTTTGGGAGCACCAAAGTGTCTAGTACCATGACTTGCATGTTGATGTTTGATACACAGCTGAAAAATAAATGAATGGGCGAATGTGAAGCTGAAGTACTTTGATCACATTATAGGATCTGGGATCAAAGCATGTGTGGAGTGTGCCAAGGTGGCCCTAGAGAGTCCAGCGGCTCAAGAAGTGGCCCCAGACCACAGACATCACCATGGGGACAACCACAGTGAGGTCAGGGGCTTGTGCCCTGGCAAGAATTAGGCTTGAAGATTTGATTTCAAGTGAAAACCATAAACTTCATGTACCAGAATGAGAGAGGCTCATGTGAGATTTTCTATGGTTCAGCCCTGGCAAAAGTTCAGTCACCATGAACACAGTCAGAGTGCATTGTAGGTAGCTAGAGGTCAAGAATACATTAACACACTCACACACATGCATAAAGATGTACCCATAATTTTTTAAAAAACATATTTGACTCATCTCAGAGTCTCCTAAGGATAGGTTGAGGCCCCACAGCTCTTCGTTATGCAGTAGAGGAAGACCAATGTGAGAGTTCATTTTATGTGTCAATTTGACTGGGTCATGGGGTATGCAGATTAAACATTATTTCCGGGTGTGCCTGTGAAGGCATTTCCAGATGAGATCAGCATTTGAATCAGTAGATTCCATAAAGTACATGGCTCTCCCCAGTGTGGGCGGGCATCATCTAATCCATTAAGGGCCTGAATGGAACAAAAAGAAGAGGGAGGGAGGATTTGTCCCCTTCCTACCTTACTTGTTGAGCCAGGACAATGTTCTCCTGCTCTGGGACTGGGACTTCCACTGTCAGCTTCTCTGGTTCTCAGGCCTTCAGACTCAACTGAAACTATACCATTGACTCTCCTGGACCTCCAGCTACCAGATGGCAGATTGTCAGACTTCTCAGCCTCCATAATTATATGATCCATTTTCTCATAACAAATCAAGAGAGCAAAATCAGAGAGAGAGAGAGAGAGAGAGAGAGAGAGAACCAGAGAAATAGAGCCAACTGGATTATATCAGTTTGTTCTCATGGTGCTAATAAAGACATAGCAGAGATTGGGTAATTTATAAAGGAAAACAGATTAATGGACTCACAGTTCCACGTGGCTGGGGATGCCTCACAATCATGGTGGAAGGCAAAGGAGAAGCAAAGGCATGTCTTACATGGTGGCAGGCAAGAGAGTGTTTGCAGGGGATCTCCCATGTATAAAACCAGCAGATCTCATGAGACTTACTCACTACCATGAGAACAATATGGGGAAACCACCCTATTATTCAATTATCTCCACCTGGCCCCACCCTTGACACTTGGGGATTATTACAATTCAAGGTGAGATTTTGGTGGGGACACAGCCAAACCATATGAAGGATATTGGAACCCTGAATAATATACCAAGTTTACTCAAAAAAGCATTTAGGGCAGCTCTTAACAAATGCCTGCTGCAGTTTGATTTCTGCAGGTGTATATGGGAAAACCTATATCTGTGTCCACCAGGCAGCCAAATGCTTGTGTAAAGTACCTGGGAGATGTAACTTGGATCATTTCAGAGTGTTTTTTTGGAAATCATTGAAGCCCTACCAAAACAAACTGAGTTTTGGTGTAATTCACAATAAGCTGTTCCTTCTCACAAGAGTGTCCAACCAATGGCTGCTTCCTTTTCTCTCTCTTCATTTGCTTTTCCCACTCTTATTTTCTCCTTTTTTGTTTTGATAAATATCAAAAGGGACATTTGGATAGAAATTGTTGATGTTCGTACTTAGATCTTATTCTCCGTCAAATGCCCTGTCAATGGCAGTGAAGGTAAGGAGTCACAGGCAGGGACAAATGAGCAAGAAGTGCAAAAACACATTATGCTAGTCAGGCATGGTGGCTCATGCCTGTAATCCCAGCACTCTGGGAGGCTGAGGCAGGTGGATCATGAGGTCAGAAGTTCAAGACCACGAGGTCAGAAGTTCAAGCCTGGCCAACATGGTGAAACCCCGTCTCTACTAAAAATACAAAAAATTAGCCAGGCATGGTGGCGGCACCTGTAATCCCAGCTACTCGGGAGGCTGTGGCAGGAGAATCGCTTGAACCTAGGAGGCGGATGTTGCAGTAAGCTGAGATTGCACCATTGCACTGCAGCCCAGGCACCAGTGTGAGACTCTGTCTCAAAACAAAAAACAATAACAACAACAACAACAAAAACCATGATGCTATATGGGCTCAGGTTCTGGATACATTATGATTTTTAAACAGCAGATTTCTAGACCTAATCACCTGCATTTGGATTCATTTATGTCCCTAAAGCAGCATTTAGAGTCACTAGCTGGCAGTGAGGTGCATTGGCTGGGGTATTTCACAGTGTACGCTATCTGCACCCAGGGATGAATTAATGAGGAAATTCCAAGATAGAGGGTGTAGATGGGCCAGAAGGAGCACCCTAAAACATGATGTTTTATCCATAAGCAGCAAGGTTGGTGGAGGCACCTACCTATCTCATAAATGCTGCCAGTCAAGGAGAAAAGGAATTGCTTTTTAAAATTACTTCATATATTTGTAGGGACCACAGAAGTCCATGCTAACAACAAATGCATTCGCCTATTTTTTCAAAAGAGGAATGATCCCTGGGATACCTCTAGTAGGTTTAAGTGTATGGAGGAAAATAGCCTGGAACATCTGAGAAGTAATGGAATCATGAGTGAAGAAGCCGCTTGGTGTTGCCACAAATAAATCATCCAGGAGCAACCTGAAAGCTATTTAAAATTCATAGTGAAGGGGAAGAAGGTCCCTGCAATACATCTTGATTTTGGTAATGCATTTGATACCACGTCACAAAATTTTACTTATGAAATTAATTGACACTGGCTTGGATGTGAACACTGTCATAGGAATTGATAATTTTCAGGGGGTCTGTAAACAAGGCATGGTGATAAATAGTGTGACATCCTGCAAGGGGTAGTTGATTAGTAGGGGTGCCAAAGAGATTGGTGTTAAGCCTGATCATATGCAACAATGCTATTAATGGTTTCCAGGAGAAAGCAAAGAGAATGTTAATGAAATTTGCAAATTATACAAACTGGGGTGGTGCTGGAATAAATCCAATAAGAATGATGGATAGAATTTATTCCAAGAGATATAGACAGGCTCAATATATGGTAATAAACAGCAAAATGAGATTCATTTTCAAAAAATGCAAACTAGGAGAGATCAGGCGACAAAATAAAAGAAAAAAGTGATTCCTATAAGGGCACTAACAACTCACTTAATTTGTAAGATGCTCCAGGGTCCTTTTTAGTTGGTACCAATGTAGCTCTATACCTCTTTTTTTCCATCATCCTTTCCTCTTTGTTGCCATCCACCTCACATCCTTTTCTGTGACCTCCTTTACTGGTCCATGCCCTTTCTCAACTCTACTTTTGCAAATACTGTTCCTTTTCCTTTTATTTCCACGTGTAAAACCTAGTGCATTCTTGAACACCCCGCACATTGTTCATCTTCCTTGTTATATGGTTCTCTCCTCCCCTGGAAAGCCACTTTCTCCACTGTAAAGCTATCTTGCTTGGTAAATGCTTTTATTGGGATTCTTTAATTGCGTTACGACCCTGGAGAGGAAGTAAGGGCAGTGGCTATGTACATGGTCTTCAGGGTCAAACAGAGTCAGGAACCAGGATAAGTCTCACATCCACTTACAGGCTGCATGACCTGAGGTGAGTTTTTAGATCCTGCCAAGCCTCAGTTGTTCTGACTATAATATGGGTACCGTTTCAGGGATTCAATGACATACTGTAAAAAGCTTGGCCCGTTGATGAGCCAGTTTTCACTGCCAATCATTGCTCTCAGTAGTAGCCTTTGCTTAAGACTTTTCATTTTTTTAATCCATGAACTCTTCAAGGGCAGAGAATTTGGTGATTTTAAAAAATATTCCTCCTAGTGCCAGGCACAGTGTCTGATGCATAGTAGGGTTTTCAGGGAGCCAGGGGGTACTACATTAGCATGGGATTTTTTTCTGAAGCTATTAGAGCAATTTCTTTTGCTGTATGGATTTGGGTTCAGTGGAAACATGGAGAAGATAGATAATTTACATATATTTTCAGTTTTACAGGTGTTTCCGAGGGAAAGCATGCGGCATTTCATCTGAGTTATGTATTGTTTCAAACATTCAGTGGAGGGTTTCTGGTATCTCTCTTGAACTCTGGTGAGCTCATGTCTGAAGCAGTATAGTGAAGTGTGAGCCAGCTGTAGCCAGATGGGTTGGGAGCTACAGAGGGGCAGGCAAAAGTGATGTGAAGAATGCTCAAAGGGCCAGCCAGTCTGATTCATAAAGAGAAGCACTGAGGGTGTAAAGGCATGTATACAAATACCTGCAGTTATCCAACACATGGGGACGCTGAGGAGGAAGCAGGATCTTGGCACTTTATAACACTTGGGATTAACAATTTGAACAACAAATAAAGAGAAAAACATGAATCCGATACTTCTGATGCCAGTGAAATCTCCTTGGCTCTGGAATAGTCATTTTCGGCGAAGTGCAGCTCTCTCACATGCACAAACTTGCAGAAAACGAAGCGATGAAGCACCAGGAAGCTTACAGCCAGTCATTTTCTGACACAATGGTATGTGTCGTCTGATATGCTGGAAATCACCCCAGCCTGCCTATATTTGTTCACTAGCCCCAGGCTCTGTCTCCCACACATTTGCCAGAAACTTAGTATTAGTCAGTTTTTGCTGAGAAACAAACATCTCAGCTGATGCTGTGTGACAAACATGGGCTAGCATGTCAGCCGCAGTTTGGCTGATCTAGGCTGAATATGGCAGGGCAGGGCCAAGTTGGACTCCAGTTGGGTTCAGGTTGACTTATGGATCCTTGGGACATGCTGTCCTCATGGGAGATCATAGGACCGTAGGCCATCAAGCCAAATCACACAAACCCATTTAAAGCCTCTGCTTGTATCACATCTGCTAATAGTCCACTGGCCAAAGCAAATCACATGGCCAAGCTCAACAACAAAGTGGCAGGGAGGTATAGTCAGCCTACATTATATTTCTTGGGAGACAATGTAAATGGTAATGCTTAAGATACCCCTTGTTCTCTCCAATATGGTGACTTCAAGGAAAGGTGATTTTCAAGCTTCATCTTGATTTTCAAGCATGGCAGTGCTTAAAATACTCCTCCTTCTCTCCAATATGGCAATGCCTGGCAATGTTTAAGACACGTGGCAATGCTTAAGACAGCCCTCCTTCTCTCCCATATAGTGATTTCAAGGAACTGTGATAGTCAAGCTTTATCTTGGCATTAGCACTGGGCATAGGCTGCAGAAGAATCAGTATCTCAGACAAATGGAATGGTATATGGAAACACACAGAAGTTTCAGGAGGTTTCTTAGGTTTTAACTGACATTAAATACATCTGTTTAGCCTACACCAGTCGAGAGGAGGAGTCAAACAACAGGGGCCAGCACTCAGTTGGTGGGAAGAAAAATGTCCCTGTTTGATTTAGGACCTGGGTAGATCGATGGTCCCTGAGAACATCTCCAAACTCATTTTGCTCTTCCACAGCCTCACCCCTGTGCTCCTGCCCTGCTGACCTCCTTTCTGTCTCTTGCCACACCGAACTCTTTTTCCTCAGCACCTTTGCACATGCAGTCACCACTGTCTCAGATGCTCTTCCCTGCCTTCTCTCGGTTGACTCCTTCCCCAGGGTCTGTCCTTCACTTACAGGTCTGCTTCCCAGAAGAACCTTTCTTGACTGCCTGTGTTGGATATTTTCTAAATGCACTTGAAATCCACTTTTCACGCTGTACTGTGTTCAGAGAGGCACTGACAGTTCTTCAGGACACCAGCTTCTTCTTAGGGGCAGAAAATCAGAGTTTGGAGAGAAGTCAGGGTGTTTATCCCCTGGGCTCCCTCTCTGAAGAGTCATGTTGGTAGCCTCTGTACCTCTACTGAAAGCTTCTGTCAAGAGGATGCTCTCTGCCACCCCAGCTTCCTCCTCTCATCCTTTGAGGTTGGAAAAGACTCTTAGCAATTGCTAGCTTTTCTTTTGCTCCCCTCCAGGGACCCTCGCTATTTCTTCCTGGTTTCCCTCAATCCTCTACACACTTTTTCACTGAACAGTCTTTCTCTAAGTTACAACGTTTGAGTCTGCCATCTCTTCCTGCAGGGTCCTAATTAACACACGACCCTATCTAAATATGTCTCTCCACTACTCTCCTTCACTGACCCTTATTTTTTTCTTCATGCACTTAGAGTTATATAATTGTAAACTTTATTTATTTACTTGTTTTCTGCATGTATATCTTGGTGATTTTGAGTACCATGAAGATAGCGACAAGGCTTGTTTTATTTACTGCTACATGCTCTTCACATGGTACTTGTATGTGACTCAAAAATATTTGTTAGGCCGGGCGCGGTGGCTCAAGCCTGTAATCCCAGCACTTTGGGAGGCCGAGACGGGCAGATCGTGACGTCAGGAGATCAAGACCATCCTGGCTAACACAGTGAAACCCCGTCTCTACTAAAAAATACAAAAAACTAGCCGGGCGAGGTGGCGGGTGCCTGTAGTCCCAGCTACTCGGGAGGCTGAGGCAGGAGAAGGGCATGAACCCAGGAGGCGGAGCTTGCAGTGAGCTGAGATGCGGCCACCGCACCCCAGCCTGGGCGACAGAGCAAGACTCCGTCTCAAAAAAAAAAAAAAAATTTGTTATATGAGCATAAAAACAAATGAATGGATAACAAGATACCAATCAGGTTCCCAGAGAAGAAATGTCTTTAGTTGAGCAATTGCTATTTTTCAGGTATTATGTCCATGCATTACTTCATTTACAATACCCTAGAGGTAGATATAATTAATGTCTCTGTGATATAAACAGACTTTGAGGAGACTGAAACTTTGAGAGCTTAAATAGCTTTCTAGAAGACATACAGCTAGCAGGTAGTTGCTCAAGGATTTAAACCAAGTTCTGTCTGACTCCAGTTGCCCTGCGTTTAATCACTGCACTGACCTAAATGGCTGGGCATCGGAAGGTAATATAGGGCCTGGTAGCCATTCCCAATCTCTCATTTGTCTGCAATGGAGAATGTAACTAATAGTTGGATCAAGACTCCTGGTCCCTCCAGGACTACCAGGTGGATGGATCAATCCGATTCAGACTGTGCAGCTAATAGAATACTCCCATCATTTATTTTTCTGTTATTAATGAATGATGGAGTTTAAGACTGAGGCAGGGTAGTTCTTACCTAGTGAATTCTGCCTCTTTGTTGTCTGTGTGGACCAAGGATCTATTTAATGATTTGCTCTTATGTATGTATACAATGTAAAAAGAGGTTAATTCCGTGCCAAGCAGAACGCCTGTCAAAAAATTAGGGTCTTAGTCTTACAAATCCCCAGCCTCCCTTTGATTACTGCTGTAACTCGCGCAGACAGAAGATAATCTTTAAATTATACAGAACTTCATGATGAAAATATTTTGCCCCTTTTTATAGTTTGGGAAGAAAGAAGATGTGGCTTTAGAGGCTTGGTGTCAAATTAAGCGATACCAGAGTCATAGAGGAACATAGCAAATATGCATAAAGGGGCTAAAAAAGCATTTCTAATAGGTCTATACCATAGGAATTTGCTATGTGTGAAACTGAAAGACTTCCTAGGGAAAAACCTTGGCCCATTTGCTTTTAAATTCACTTTTTATGCTCTTATGTTAAAAAAAATATTTTAAGCTCCATTATCCCCTTGCAAAGGAATCTGATCGAAGGAATAATCTCAGAGCTCTGGAGCTCCCAAAATGCTGGCCTGGAGAATACCTTTGCTGAGGACAGGTGCCTTCTGAACCCCCTGCCAGCCCAGGGTTAGGGCGGGAAGCAGCCTTGTTCTGATATTTTTCTCCAAAGACTAAGGCTATAGCTGCCCCTAGACATAATCAATCAATGAAAAGAACTCAGAAATATTTATTAAGACTATCTAGGCTAGGCTTAGCAGGTGAGAGAATGAAAGCAACAGGTCTGAGAAAGCTTATGAGTCAGCTGGGGAGATTGGGCACACCTGTGCTGTAATGGGCAGTACTGCAGATTGGTTCAAAGTGTAAAATCTGGGGAGTTCTGAACACACGAGTAGATTGCACATGGGGGTGACTTTTAGGGTACATGGGGATTACATCCAGTTGTAATCTGGGATCCAGAGCGGCAGAAAGGAAGTCAAAGGCTCTTCAAGTGGAAGAATGTCACTAGCAGAGGTTTGGAATTTGGTAAGCAGCAACTAAAGCTTCTAGCTGGAGTGAAGGCAGTAGAGAGGCTAGAAAGTGTTCTCAGAGTAGATTTAAATTCTGTCTTTGCTGCTTATGAGACTCATGACCTTGGTTTTTCCTTCAACTCTCAATTTTCATCTTCTCAAAATACTAAGAGGAGGAAGGAATGTTTGGAAGAAACGATGGAGAATGAAAAACAAACCTTTTATTTTTCATAACAGTCTGTCTAAATCTGTGCAAGAAAGCTTGCAAATCTGCATATGGTTCAACCTCTTTGCCCAAGATTTATAAGAATAGTGGAACTACTCCCTTGGAGAAACAAAGCTTCCATAATTTTTCTGCATATTGTATAGGTATTTTGGTAACTTCGTGTCATTTCATTAGCTTTAAAAACTTAGAAGGTGTTGTGCATTTATTTAATGTTTTTTCCATCTTAATCCAAACATTAAAGTTTTGGGAAAGTGCTTTAGATTATTCAGATAGCTCCAAAAAGTACATATAGACACTAAGAAGGGAAAAATAGACACTGGGGCCTACTTGACAGGAGAAGGAGGGAGGAAGGTGAGGACAGGAAAACTACCCATCAGATACTATGCTTATTACCTGGGTGGCGAAAAAATCTTACACCAAAACCCTATGAGATGCAATTTACCTATGAAACAAATCTTCACATATTCACCTGAACCTAAAATAAAAGTTAAGAAGATTTTCAAAAAGACATTTAAAGGGTCATTTGAGTTTTGTTGAAGTCTGAGAATTTGAGTGATGTAAAGGACAACTCAACTCAGTAAACAGACTTGACTCTCAAGATAAATACCTCTTCATTTTGTTTGAGATCTTTCATGAAGCAGGTTGATTTTTGGCTCTTGTAAATCAGATCACATTTATATAGCAACAAAGAAAACAAATGAGCTAATATAACCCCTATATTTTTCATCTCATAGACCATGAGCTGAATTTTTACCGCTAATATGTTGCTGAAGGTTGCCTATTTTATTTTTTTCTAGAGGCAAGGCAGTGAGAAAATAATGATTTATTGAGCTCCCTCTCCATGCTCTGTGCTAGGGGCTTTACAAGTGTTTTCTCATTTAGTTCTCAGTATGACAATCAAGGCAGATATCGCTTTCATCATCTACAAAATGGGATAATAATAATGCCTCTGTCTCTGAGATGCTATTAGGATACAACAAGATAATGTGTATATAGTACTTAATGTCTTTCTCATAGCTATAACCATTATCATTATTATGACCATTTTAATTCTACTTACCTCACTAAGGTTATTCCATCAGTAGCAGCTAGGATTAAAGCATTCTTATACAAAGGCCCCAAATGATGCATGTCTGTAAATAAGATGGGAAATTAGTTGACCTATTTATTACCACTTATGTGTAAGAAATAAGCATATATTCAAACACTCCATAAAAATTTGGTGGGATTTGGATAAATCGGAATTTATTTGGAGCATACCTACTGCCTAAATCTTCGTTTCTAGTACTATTCTCCAATAAAAGGAACCAGAGCTCTTTGGATAAATGGCTTATTCTAGGGCTGGAGATACAGAGAATGAACATGGATCACCTTATAGCATTAGAAAGCAAAGGAGTGATTAGAAAACAAAGTAAAAGAAAAAACCCACACCATTATGATGAGAATGTGTCAAAGGGACACAGCCAACTGCAAGAACTCCCAATGGCCAAAGCTGGAACAATATGAACAAAAATAACTAAAGTATTATTGGATCATAATGCAAAGCTTAAAATAAATATTTATGGGCCCATACTGACATAAATAAATGATGGAATAATTAAATAAATGGGTAAGAAGAGACAAATTGTCCACAGAGAAGAAATCAAAATAATTTATATAGATTCTCTGTCCTGAAGGAGGTAGATGGAATATATAGCTTCTCGTTCCCTCAGTGTGGGCCATGCATGGTGACTTCCTTCCAAAGAGAACAGTATGGAAACAGGGTGAAAAGGGAGATTTTACGTGGAGAAACTTGACAAACATTACTCCAGCCAGGTGATCAAGGCCAACATCAACAGTCATAAGTCATGCTAACAGCAATGATGTGAGATAAATGGCCCTTGACTTTTGTGGTCTTCCTTCAAAAACCTGTAACACCAGTCTAACCATCAGCCAAACATCAAACAAATTCCAGTTGAGTGACATTCTACAAAATACCTGGCCAGGACTCCACAGAATCATTAAGGTCATACAAAACAAGGGGAGTCTGAAAATTTATCACAGCCAAGAGGAACTTAAGGAGACATGGAGCAGGGTGGTGTCCCAGATGGGATCCCAAAACAGAAAAAGCACAGTAGATAAGAACTAAGGGAATCTGAATAAAGTATGGGTCTTAGTTAGTCATAGTTTACCAATATTGTCCCTTAATTTTAACAAATGCACCACATAAGATGTTAGTTTTCAAGGAAACTCGGTGTGAAGTATATGGAAACTCCATATCATTTTCATAATTTTCCTGTAAATCTAAAATTGTTCTAAAAATATGAATTATTTGCACATAAACTTTCTGTAGTCCATTGTGAGTTTTTCTGAATTCTACTTTGAAGGCGAAGCAGCAAGAGAAAAACGTGGCATGGAAGCAATAGTAATTATTTTTAGGTCATGCTTTTGTAAATAAAGAGTATCATATATAGTTAAAGCTAAGTAATTGTAAAAGAAAAGTTTATTATTCCCCCCACATTGTTGATGGGGGCTATGCTGAGAAGAACAAGAGACTTTGTAAGGCCTGGGTTTGAGGCCCTGCTTGAATTCCTTATCCTCTTAGGGCTGTTATTTGAGTGAATGAGGTCATGGCTGTGAGAGTGATTTGCAGGCTGCCCCTCGCTTAACCCAAGTCATAGTACTCCTGTATTCAAGACAGGAGTTTAGGAATTCCAGAGAGGAGCTGGGCCAGATTGTTATAGCTCTCAGCTCCCTGAGTAAGAACCCTGAACTTTGTTTCATGGACGATGGAATTTGTGGTTGGGTTTTTTGAGCAGGTGGATGTCATGGTCAAGAAATGCTTCAGTACAAGTTTGCTTGGGAATGGGAAGAGGGCAGAGGCAGTGGAGGAAGGGGAGCTCTAGGCCAGTGATATAGTTTGGGTATTTTTCCCCTCCAAATCTCATGTAAAAATGCAATCCCATGTTGGAGGTGGGATCTGGTGGGAGGTATTTGGGTAACGGGGATGGATCACTCAGGAATGACTTGGTGCCATCCCCACACTAATGAGTGAGTTCTCACTCTATTAGTTACTGTGAGGTCTGATTGTTACAAACAGCTTGGCACCTCCTCTTCCCTCTCTTGCTCCCTCTGACACCATGAGACATGCCTGCTCCCATTTTGCCTTCTGCTATGAGTAGATGCTGATGCCATGCTTCTTGTACATCCTATAGAACTGTAAGCCAAATAAACCTCTTTTCTTTATGAACGACCTAGCTGCAGGCATTCTTTTATAGTAATGCGAAACAGACTAATACAGCCAGTGTGCTAGCCTTGAAGAGAGAGAAAGGAAGGATACCTGTGTGGGAAACCTCACTAAAGAATAGTTGTAAGGGGTTAGCTGGGGACCATAGAAAAAAGAGGAGGAAAAATCATAGATAACCTTAAGGAGGGTAAATGGAAACACATTAAAAAGAGAGGAGAGTGTATTGTGGGAGAGAGTGAGTTCAGTTGTAGGCAACTTGAAAATTAAGGTGCTGTTGGGACATTCAAGTAGGAAAGTCCTGTGGACATTTGGCTGCGGGGCTGTAACTGGGGAGGGAGACTGGAAATGTGGCTAAGGGGCGGTGATTCAGAGAGATGTGCAGAAGTAATGACTCTGGTTGTATAAATAGGGAGTGCTCCCAGAAAGAGAGAGAGGACAGCAAAAGTCAAGGCAGTACCCACTGAGGGACCCTTACACTGGGAAGACAGAGGAAGTGGAGCTTCATGAAACAGTTTGTTTCATGGCTCTATAGCTCTCTCCATTTCAGAAACCTAACAGGATCACCACACATTTCTTGACGCTGCCTTACTGAGACTGTTTGGTTAAATTTGGCCCATGAATAGCTGGAAAGTATAGCCATCAGGGGGTCTTGTCTGAAGTGAGTCCCCAGTTCCCATCAGGATGGTCATTGTTTTGCTTCAGAGCCTAATTTCCACAAGGGTTCCATTAGAGGATGACAAATCATAGGGCCACCATATATTTTATCCAAAGCAGGACACCTTGAGAGTGAAATGCAACTCTATTTCATCCAAATCAGGAAACCTTGAGAGTAAAATGCAGCTCTATTAAGAATTACAAAGGGAGCACACGAGTAAACCAGGGCTGTCCAGACAACCCAGTATGCAGACACCATCTACATATCAAGACCTTCATAGGGCCAAGGAAAGTTTTGCCCAAACCACCTCATTTCTTTCAGGATCTTTTGGATGAGCTAATGGCCTGTTCAACCATCCTTTCTCTTTTTTATACCTTGATCCCTGCCTATATTTGCCTGACAATTATTTTTAATAATGTTGCATTTACCCAGGTATCTCAGTGTTGAATATACTTGTGTTGAATCTGAAAACAAAATGGGCATCTCTAACAACTGATTATTTTTCTATTTCATAAAGAAGTTTCAAAGCGTAAGTACTTGGAGGATGAAGAAAGTAGTTCAATGTGTGGGGATGGAAAACGTACATCTAGAATAGTTAATGGGAAGAAGGTAATGAGCACAGGAAAGGATGTTGGTTTTCTCTTTTCCCATTTTGTCAAAAGTCTCAGACACTTTCAACTTGTAAAGCACGGGTATAATTACTTTCTGATAATTCACAAAGTTCCTACCCAAAGCTTCCTTTATGCAGCCCCTTATATTACACTCAGCCGTGTTTCATGGACTGCAGTTGGTATAGCCATTACCATGACACATGCCAACCCTGAAGGGAGCTGACTGCCAAAAATACGTGGAATAAGCAGAGCTGACAGCGTGCTGACCAACCACAGGGACATGTGGAATGGATAACAGCTTTGCGGATTGCCCTCTTCTGCAGTGAGGCATACTTCCAGTTGCTGAATGATGACTTTAATGTAGAGTCTCCTTTCATTCCTCATAAATTGCACTATATTAGAGGAAAGAGAGTGAAGCAGGACCTTAAAAAGTGAAGTGCCTCCAAGCACTGCCCTTGCATGAGAGCTTGCCCTGCAGGTTGGGTACCTTTGATGCATCCTGATGGGGTCAGAATCAGAAATTTACAGTTACTGGCAAGCAGGATGGTTGCACTTGGAACTTTGTGTAATTTGGTAGCATAATCTATGGATCTTTCCAGGATCAGGGGTGACTCTATTTCCTATGCCGCATTTATGCATGTAGAGAGCCTGGATGGAACTTAGTTTCGATAATTTGGGCTATTAGTTGGTTAATACTCTCATTTTGTAAGATGGTGTGATGGTCAATTTTATGCATCAACTTGACTGAGCCACAGGGTGTCCAGACATTTAGTCAAACGTTATTCCAGTGTGTCTGTGAAGGTGCATCTGGATAACATTTGAATGTATGGTAAAGCAGATTACCCTACCTAATGTGGGTGGGCCTCACTCAATCAGATGAAGGCCTGCACAGAACCCAAAGCATAAGAGGAAGCCCCTCTTGCCTGTCTTTCAGCTGGGACATGGGGTTTGTTTCTGCCTTTGAACTCTAAGTGAATCATCGACTCTTCCTCTGGGTCTTAAACTTGTTGACTACAGCTCATCTTATTATATCAGTTTTTCTGGAGAACCCTGATTAACACAGATGGTATTAGTTTGCTAGGGCTGCCAGAAAAAAGCTTAAATGACAGGAACTTATTTTTTTCACAATTCTGGTGGCTAGAAGTTCAAGATCAAGATGTTGGCAGGACTGGTTCTTCCAGGCTTCTCTCCTTCGCTTACAGATGACCACTTTCTCCCTGCGTCCCCAAATCGTATTCACTTCTGTACATGTCTATGTCCTAATTTTCTCTTCTTATAAGGATACCAGTCATACTGGATTAGGGCCCGCCCCAGTGACCTCATTTTAACTTAATTATACCTCTTTAAAAGTATCTGCTATTTCCCCCAATGGAAACAGTTAAAAGGATGAGGGTGGTTGAATGGCTCTAGGGATACATAGAATGTGAGGAGGGGTTATAAAAAGATTGCCTTTAGATTCCTAAATTGTAAGAGGGAAATGGCAGCAGATTGCTCAAGGGCATCTCAACTATAAAGTAAAGGCTTTTAACTATGTAGTTTTTCTGTGAACTTCCTGTCATAAGATCCTTCTTAAATGGGACACATACATTAACCTCTTGTAATAGGACTCCTTGATCAAAGGTGACAGAAAGCAAAATCTTTCTACTTAAGGACAAAGGGGAAATTTATAGGCAGGAATCTGGGTGTTTTGTGGCAGACATGAATGGTCAAGTGACAGGAAAGACAGGGAGGCAGCTAGGCTCAGAAATGACAAGCAGCAGGAATTCAAAGGTCACCAGGGCTTTCTCTTCATCTCCAGTCTTTGCTTCTTGCTGCCTCTGGCTTCATTCTTTACTGTTTCCCTCTCCTTTTCTCTCCTTCCCTTCTCTGTCTTTCTTCATTAGCTCAGAACACAACCACCAACAATTCCAAAGCTTTATACCTTAGAGCTTTCAGTTACCCAGAGAATCAAGGACTCTCTTTGAGACTCAATCAGTAAATTTTTGGGCAGGACTTTAGTTTGCTCTGCTTGGCCCAGGCTGTATCAAGCATCTGCCTCTAGACCAATCAGTTGCGGCCATTGGACAGGCCTCCATTTAACAAAATGGCTGCTTTCACAGTAGGAGTCAGCGGGAGGAGACTGTTATAAAAGAGGGAAGAGGCAGACAAGCCTATTGGTGTCCTCTAAACCTTGTATTAGCAGTTTCTATATCTTTTAGAAAAATGACTAAATTATCTATGGCTAGAGATATGACTAGATTACATAATTAGCTTCATTTGGGGCTGATAGACTTTTAGATAAAGAGTTCAAACAACAAACAATTTGATTTCCATAAATTAGAGAATGTTCTGGGATAGTTTTGATGGGTAATCAAGACACCTGGAAAGTTCCACATTTAAAAAAAGAAAACAAACAAACACAAATCAGCTGCAGTAGAATTATCACGGGCATGTAACTTTATCACCTAGTACTCGGCATTGAGATGGACAGATGCAGATGGAGAATGAGTTGCCCTTCACACCATACAGACGGCAAAGATCTTTTTAGTAAAAAAGACTGAGGGGTTTTCTACTTTCTTCTCTATGTGTTCAGAATCACAAGTATAATCCAACATGATTTCAGAAAGCAAAACTGCATTAAATGCTTTCAGAAATAAACATCTGATATCTGTTACGGTGACATAGCAGTAGGGTGACCATATGTTTTATTACCCCATCCAGGATAGGTTTGGAAGTGAAAGGCGATAGTATTAACTATTTATGGAGATCAGTTGACCATGTATAGTCACAGTGCAGTTTTGGATATTCACATGGCCAAGAGAAACTTTTTGCCCAAACCATCCCATTTCATTCAGCTTTTAGTGAGGAACGATTCTGCAATAGGACTTTTGGGGTTACCCCAGTATGAAGACCCCAGTTTGAACATCCAAGGCAACTAGGAGGCCTGGCATAACTTGGAGAAAACACACCAGTCTCATTTGGAGAATCATAGGACATTTTATTGTTGCTTGTCATATCATAGAAGCAAGTATGTGGATGTCTCTAGGCTTGACTGCAGGGCATATACATAGAATAAGGCTCCCGATCCCTTTCACTGCACTTTGCCAAGTTTTGTCCCTTGTTCTCCAATCACCCTAAAAGCTTATGGTTCCTGATAAACTTGACACTGGCCAGAAGTGATGGAGGAATGACCTTCTCCTTCCAAATTTGGCCTTGTAAGTCCCATTGTATCATCTTTCCATGAGCCCTAATCAATTTGTGTTCTACCCATAAACACTGAAATGTGCAGGCTGTATTTGCTATCATGAGACAGCTTTTGACTTTCTCATGTCCAACATCAAATCAGACAAATATCAAAATGATGTGTTTTACATCTTGGGAAAGATGATGATGAATGAAAAAAAAAAAAGGCCACAGAGAAGTAGTCTATTACAGCATTTAATAGATAAACTGGTACAGAATCATAAAGACTTGTTTTAGTTCTGAATGCCAGAGAATAAAAGACTATGATGATCAGCCAGTCTGGCTTTGGTTTCATATCACTATCACTAAAGTACTTACAGCCTTTCTGTTCCATTCCTGCTCCTTCCACTGGATTGACCTCATGAGGTTCACTCCACATTATCTGCAAGCCCCTCACTGCTTTTGGTGAACTATCTTCCAGGATAGCCAGCTGGGTCAGACACTACCTGGAACCGACATATGGGAATCTACATGTACACGGCAGGGGTGCATTTTTGTTAATGTAAAAAGTTGAAAGAAAAAATATTTTCATAAGAGTTAATACTAATTATCTAGATTGGATTCTACCATCTAAACATTCTCTACTCATTAACACTTCAAAATACCTTAAACAATATTGAAATAACATTGTATAAGCCATAAAGAAATAATGATGGACTTGTGGAATCATGCTCCCTTTAAAAATGTCAAGTCTAGGCTTGGTAGAAAAATGAAGGGGACACAATAGGGCTGAAAGTCAGCCTTAATGGGGAGGGAGTTGGGGATAGGGTTGGCTGTGTGTAGAGGTGTCATGGCCATCTAACTCCACCACCTGGTACCCAGCATTGATGGGAACACATATTGATGGAGGGTGAGGAGTTGCACCTTACATCATATAAAAGGCAAAACTGAAAAAAGACTAAGGAGTTCTCTACTTTCTGCTGTGTCTAAGTGTCTAGAATCATGTGATTATTTTCTTGGTGCTTACTTTGTAAACCATTGTTTTGTAAACTATTGCTGACATAAGTGGGAGATACAGTTTATAGAAAAGTGCTACCTGTTCAAATTAAGTGGGAAACAGCGTGTAAAGGGTTGGTGTGTCCTATGAAACCCCTGTGTCTGCATTATATGACGTCAGTCACTCACAGAAGCCCCATTGCTGAGTTATGTCAGTGTCATAGCCTCATGCCTTTTGAAGAGGCAGCTGGGTCTAGGAACTGACAGCACAGTCTTTGAAGATTGAAAGATGCAGTTTCAAATATTACCTTAGCAATATACGAGACCTGTGGTCTTGGCAACTTAAGAGTTTCTGGCTGTCTCTTTCCTCAGTTACACAATAGAGAGATGTGATTTTTATCCATGTAGGGTGTATGGCATGATGCCTGGCACATACCAAATGTTCAAAAAATGGTAATCATCACTACTATTGTTGCTATTATTATCTTTCCTGTTGCTTATTTCCATTCACCTTAAGTCTGACATGATAAATTGCTTTTATTAATTTTTTTTAAGTTTTAATTTTTGAGACAGGGTCTCACTTTGTCACCCAGACTCACTGCAACCTCCACCTTCTGGGTTCAAGCATTTCTCCTGCCTCAGACTCCCAGGTAACTGGGATTACAGCCTCCAAGTACCTGCCACCATGCCTGGCTAATTTCTGTATTTTTTAGTAGAGATGGGATTTCACAATGTTGGCCAGGCCTCCTGGCCTCCTGACCTCAAGTGATCCGCCTGCTTCGACCTTCCAAAGTGCTGGGATTACAGGTGTGAGCCACCACATCAGAAATTACTTTTAAAACTCAGTTTTACAAAATGCGTTGTCCCCTACTTAGAACTAGTCTACAGAATTATGTAACTAGTTTGGTCTCCTATTTTCCCTAGCATCTAAGAAATTAAGTTAAATTGGAAATTGAGGCCATTAGGCTGATCTACATGCCTCACTCATTGTGCTCTATGTTCTATGACTTCTACTTTATATTTTCCTGAGTAAAAAGTTACTACTTATAGATGATCATTTTTTTATTATATAAAGTTTGAAATTTCACCTTCTATGCTGTCTCCTGTTACCAATGATTTACATCTCTTACACTAAAAGATACAACAAAGCAAGTTGAAGTTCAAGAACAACAACATAGGAGGGAAGTGAGTAGCTACTCCTGTACAGTGTTTACTCATGTATCAGAAGGTTCTAGTCCCCTTTTTCTTCCAAAGACTTCCTTGGTAATCTAGTTGGCAAAAAGAGAGTTGCTGTATATTGACCTCTCACAGGTCCACCTCATGGCTTGTTCCTCTGCTCCTCCTAATTCTCAGCTGGCTCATTTTGCTTGGACTTTTATTCTGCTCATTCTGCTGCCACTCACTTCCCAGGACTCTAAGACCATCTATGTCTCTACAACCACACTGGTCTTGGAGAAAGGGACAATGTAAGAAACACCACAGTCTCCTGTTTGACCTGGACCAAAGTGTGGGCATTACCTTGTTATTTCCCAACAAAAAGTTGACACCAGGATGCAATGATGAAAGTTAAAAGACTGTTTACACAAATAGATTTGCATAAGGCAGAGGAACATTTTGTGAGCCACCTATTTCAACAACCTACTTTTTCATTCATCAATGTAAAGGTTGATAAATAAGGACAATCTAAGATTTAAGAAAAAGAAAGATCCCCTAAAAAGAAGACAGAAATGAACAAACAAAATAGCTGATTCAGAAGAAACAAAGTAATTTAGGAAACAGAAACCAGCTTTAAAAATGTTCTAAGATGTCGAATCCATAAAACATGAACAAGCTGTCTAAAAGAGGAACAATCAGAAAATAAAAGGATTTGTTGAAAATTAAAATTGTGAGTGCAAAATATAGAAGATCAGTCTGGAATTCCAACACTCAGTGAATAGAAAGGACTTATAGAAGGAGCAAATGGAGAAAATGAAGAGGAAGAGATGATGATGATGATTATGATGACAATGATGATGAAAATCATGTTAAAAATAGTAGCAGGAGTAATAGTAATAGTAATAGTAATAGCAGAAGATGATATTAATAATAGTAGCAGCAGCAGTAGTAGTAATAGTAATAGTAATTGCAGTAGTACAATAATAATGAATCAATATTTTCCTGAACTAAAGAAGAATGCATGTTTTCAGATTGCATGTTCTCAGCACTGAACAGGGTGCATGAACAAATGTTTACTAATACATACATACTATTAAAATTTTAAAGCTTCAAGAATGAGAAAAATGTGAAATTATCTATAAAGACTTAACACATTACCTACAAAAGAACACAATTTTGATTGACGTAAGATATCTACCTGCACCATTTGTGGCTAGAATAAAATGGAACACCACTTTTAAAATTCAATGGGAAAATTATTTTGAATCTAGAATTGTTACAACACCAAACACTTCATCCCATTCTCTTCTTGCTTGCATGGATTCTTATGAGAAGCCTGCTATTAATTTTTGTCCTTGTTTGTCTATAGTCAGCATGTTTTTTTAATCTGGTTTCTTTCAAGATTTTCCCTTTGTCTTTGGTTTTCTGCAGTTCGAATATGATACGTCTATCTGTAGATTTTGGGAGTTTTTATCTTGATTTATGTCTTCTGAGCTTCCCAGAAATGTGGTTTGATATCTGTTATTAATTTTAGAAAGTGACCAGCTATTATTTCTTCAAATATATCTTCTGCTCTTTTTTTCTCTTCTTCTGCTATTCAAGTTACATGTATATTATACTTTTTGGAATTTTCCTAGGTCCTTGGATGTTCTGTTCTTTTTTATTCTTTTTTTCCTCTCTGCATTTTAATTTGGGAACTTTCTATTGACCTTTCATTAAGCTTACTGGTTCTTTACTTGACTGCATACAGTCTACTGTTAAGTACGTAAAGGATATTATCCACTTATTTTACAATGTGTAGTGAGTTAAACAGTGTTCCTCCCACAATATGTGTCCAAGTTTTAACCACCAGTACCTATTTGGAAATACAGTTGGCCCTCCACATTATGGTTTCTGCACTGGTGGATTCAACCAACTGTGGATCAAAAATATTTGGAAAAAAACAATTTCACAAGGCTCTTGAAAGCAAAACTTGAATTTACTGCAGAGTACTCCATTGAATCCACATGAATGAAGAGATGTATAGGCATTGTATTAGGTATCATAAGTAATCCAGAGATAATTTAAATTGTACTGGAGGATGTGCACAGGTTATATGCAAATATTATGACATTTTATAGAAGATACTTGAGCATCTATGAATTTTAGTATCTATGGGAGTCCTGGAACCAATTCCCCATGGATAACCAGGAACACCTGTGGCAGATGTCTTCACAGATCTAATTAAATCTTAAGATAAATGCAGTGACTTATAGTTTTAGAGGAAGAGAAAATACAGAGAGACACAGAGGAGAACATCATATGAAGATGGAGGCAAAAACTGGAGAGACACATCTAAAGACAAGGATTATTGGCAACTACCAGAAGGAGGTAGGTAAGAAAGAGATTCTCAGAACCTCCAGAAAAACACAAACCTGAAAAGACCTTGATGTCAGACTTCTAGCCTCCGGATTGTGAGAGAATAAATTTCTGTTAATTCTACAAAATTTTTGATAATTTATTATGGTAGCCCTAGAAAATGAGTACACAATGATTTTGATTTCTAGTATTTAAAAAATTATTTCTTAGCATTTCCATCTCTTTGCTTGCATTACTCATTTCTTCTTGCGAGTTGTCTATTTTTTTCCATTACAGCTCTTAATATATTAATTGCAATGATTTAAAAAAATATGTGTTTGATAATTCCAACGCCCATGTCATATATGAATCTGGTTCTGATGTTTGCTTTGTCCCTTCAAACTGTGTTTCTTCTTGCCTTTTGGACTTGTAATTTTTTGTTGAAAACTCCACATGCTGGATAAAGGAAATGAGGTAAATAGGCCTTTCATGGGAAATTTTATGCTAATTTGGCAAGGAGTTGGATTGTGCTTAATGTTTACTGTAGCTGCAGGTGCCAGACTTTGAATTCCTTTAGCGACCTTGTTTTGTCTCCTCTGTTGGCTTTGGGCTTACCTAAGTACTCCTCCTCAGGAAGAGTCTACACTTTGCTGCTCTTTCAGATGTAATCCCTTCTTTGTACAGGAGTCCTTTTGTTCTGTTGGCAAAATGTGGGGGAGGGGAAGCATTCTCTAATCTTACAATTAAATCTCTTTCTTTTAATAGAATTGTGTCTCAGCCCTGTGACCTTCACAGGTGTTTCTTAGTTTTCCTAACCTCCCTGACTGAGGTGAGATAGGATAGCTAGAGGGGACTGGAGTGGGAAAAAATGCCCTTGCCCCAAGTGGAATAACACTCTGGTAAAATCCCCTGGCCTTTGTTATGAAGAATGCTGACAATGGTTCCCCTTTTACCTTGCCCTTGCCAAAATAACTAGAGGATTTTTCTTGGCTTTTCATCATGAAAACCTGGTCGAATTCCAGGAAGTAAAACTTAGGAATGTGGCCCTTAGAAGGCTCTCATTCTCCTGCTAGTATATTCAGCACTGAACGATTTGTCAAAATTACCATTTAAGTGTTCCTACCTGTTTATGACTCCAGTGACTTGTCTTGCAAGCAAACAGATATCTGTTGGGACTTGGATTTATTCACCTCTCCAGGTTTCAAGGTGATAATTTGCCCTGAGATCTCAGTTCTCTGGTGGGTCCAAGACAAGTCACTAATTTCAGTGTTTTTCAGCCTTTTCTTATTGTAAAGATGGGCGTGATAATTTCCAAGTTCTTTACACATTAAAGCTGAAACTAAAGGTGATTCCACTTCAAAGTCTTTTTATTCTTACGACAAAATATGTATCTAGTGAGGGCAAAGTAGAGACCTTTTTTGGACATGCAAGGATTCAGATATTTTACCTCTAAGAGCTACTGTCTGAAAATAATATATATGTACTCCAGAAAAATTAAAAAGAATTTCAGACTTCATTTCTCAGAAGATGGAGCAGCATACTTTTTCCTATTTCCTCCAGTAAGTACAACAAAAAACGTTGGCCATTATATATCAAACAAACATAAGAAGACTCTGGAAGCTGGAGAAAAGAAGGTAGACCAGCTAAGGACCTCAAGAATTTTTTTGTCTCATATATCTCAGTCTTGGAATTGAAGAAGCTGGCAACCCAGTAACATAAATGGAACAGACGAAAAAGGCCCTGACCAAAGCCTGCTCTGTCTAGCCAAAGGACTGGAAAGTCAGCCAAGTGAGAGAGGAAACTTTTAGACAATAACTGCTCTGCCTAAGCCAAACACCACAGGGAAAAAACCTGAGGCCCCACCTCCACCCATGCCAGCAAAGAGCATCATGGGGAGCCCAGATTTTCACCTTTGTTGAGCTATAATGAGGTAACCCAATACTCTACCATGATGGTGTCAAAGAAGGGTAAGTAGAGAGCAGGACTTTCACCACCATTCTATGGTAATAAGACTACCTTTGTTCCCTGCACCCTACCCGTGTGCTAAGGAAGCCATGTGGTCAACAGCAATAAGGCACTCCTATTCTTCCTGGACAGGACAATATCCATGGAAACCTAGCGGGGAGATGCAGTTCCCACTCAGCCCAGCAATAATGAGGCACGCCCTTTCTTGGGTGTCACTGGAAGCCACGTGAGAAATTTCGACTTTACCCCCACTGGGCAGTAATAACATTTGGTGCTCCCCCATCCCATGCCAGAGTGATGTTGGAAGAAGCCAACTAAAATGGAATGTTTAAAAAAGAACCAGACTCTTATAATATTATAACCAAAATATCCAAATTTTAAGTGAAAATCATCTATACCAAGAGCCAAGACATTTTCAAACTGAATGAAAAAAGACTACCAATAGATGCCAACAAAATGACACAGATACTGTGTTTTGAAAAATGTGTCCGGAATTGGTGGGTTCTTCATCTCACTGACTTCAAGAATGAAGCCGTGGACCCTCACAGTGAGTATTACAGCTCTTAAAGATGATGTGTCCGGAGTTTGTTCCTTCAGACATTCAGATGTGCCTGGAGCTTCTTTCTTCTGGGGGGTTTGTGGTCTCGCTGTGAGGAGTGAAGCTGCAGACCTTCGTGGTGAGTGTTACAGCTCTTACAGGAAGCGCATCTGGAGTTGTTCGTTCTTCCTAGTGGGTGCGTGGTCTCACTGGCTTCAGGAGTGAAGCTGCAGACCTTCCCGCTGAGTGTTACAGTTCTTAAAGATGGTGTGTCCGGAGTTTGTTCCTTCAGATGTTCAGATGTGTCTGGAGCTTCTTCTTTCTGGTGGGTTCATGGTCTCGCTGTCAGGAGTGAAACTGCAGACCTTTGCGGTGAGTGTTATAGCTCATAGATGCAGTAGGGACCCAAAGAGTGATCCGCAGCAAGACTTATTGCAAAGAACAAAAGAACAAACCCTCCACACTGTGGAGGTGGACCCTGTTGCCGCTGGCAGGCGGGCAGCCTGCTTTTATTCCTTTATCTGGCCTCACCCACATCCTGCTGATTGGTCCATTTTACAGAGAGCTGATTGGTCCACTTTACTGAAAGCTGATTGGTCCGTTTTGACAGAGTGCTGATTGGTGCGTTTACAATCCTTGAGCTAGACACACTGTCACAGAGTGCTAGTTAGCTAGATACAGAGTACCAATTGGTTTATTCACAAACCCTGAGTGAGACACAGAGTGCTGATTGGTATATTTACAAACCCTGAGCTAGACACAGAATGCTGATTGGTGCACATACGATCCTCCAGCTAGATATAAAAGTTCTCCAAGTCCCCACCTAGTTCAGCAGCCCAGCTGGCTTCACCCAGTGGATCCTGCCCCGGGGCTGCGGGCTGCGGGCTGCAGGCATAGCTGCTCGCCAGTCCCAACCGGCGCCTGCACTCCTCAGCCTTTGGGCTGTTGATGGGACTGGCGCCACGGTGCAGGGGGCGGTGCCAGTTGGGGAGCCTCAGGCTGGGCGGGAGCCCACTGCAGGGGGAGGAGTTCAGACATGGCGGGCTGCAGGTCCCCAGCCCTGCCCCAAGGGGAGGCAGCTAAGGCCCAGTGAGAATTTGAGTCCAGCGCCAGCAGGCCGGCACTGCTGGGGGACCCTGCGCAACCCCTGCAGCTGCTGGCCCAGGTGCTAAGCCCCTCACACTGCCCTGGGCTGGCGACGCCAGCTAGTCGCTCCATGTGCGGAGCCCGCCGAGCCTGCGCCGGCACCTGCCGGAACTCGCACTGGTCTGCGAGCGCCCTGCGCAGCCCTGGTTTCCCACCCGCGCCTCTCCCTCCGCACCTCCCCACAAGCAGAGGGAGGCAGCTTCGGCCTCAGCCAGCCCAGAGAGGAGCTCGTCAAGTGCCGCCAGAGTGGACGCTGAGGCCGAGGAGGCGCCGAGAGTGAGGGCTGCTAGCACATGGTCACATCTCAGTATCAGACTTACCTAAATTTGAAAGGGGCCACTATAAAAGTACTTCAGTGAGCATTAACAAACATGCTTAAAGCAAATGAAAAGATAGAAAGTCTCAGCAAAGAAATAGAACATGTAAAGAAGCCAAATGGATATTTTACAAGTAAAATATATAATAATCAAGATAAAAAGCTCAGTTGGCAGACTCAGTGGCAGAATAGAAGGGACAGGGAAAAATGAAAATATTTCTATCTCCTCTATAAAGTGGGTAATTTCTATTGTTAAGATAGGATGATAGGCCGGGTGTGGTGGCTCACACCTGTAATCCCAGCACTTTGGGAGGCCAAGGCAGGTGGATCACAAGTCCAGGAGATTGAGACCATCCTGGCTAACATGGGGATACCCCATCTGTACTAAAAATACAAGAACTAGCTGGGCATGGTGGTGTGCGCCTGTAATCCCAGCTATTCGGGAGGCTGAGGCAGGAGAATCACTTGAACCTGGCAGTCGGAGGTTGCAGTGAGCCGAGATCACACCACTGCACTCCAGCCTGGAGACAGAGTGGAAAAAAAAAAAAAAAAGGGATAGAAGTGACCTTGTCTAAAAAACAGAGAAAACAGACTAAAAATAAAAATGAATAAAACTTTAGGGACCTGTGAGACTCCAACAAAAGATCTAATTTTTTGTGTCATTGGCTATCTAAAAAGAGAAAAAAAGAGAGCAGGGCAGGGCTGAAAAAGTATTCAAAGAAATAATGGTTGAAATTTTTCCAAATTTAGCAGAAGACATAAATCTGCAGCTTCAAATAGCTAAGCAAACTCAAATAGAATAAACATAATGAAATCCACATAAAGAAGAATTAACATCACTAATACACAATCTCTTCCAGGAAATACAAGAAGAGTTCACACTTCTCAATTCGTTTTATGAAGCTATTTTTCAATGATACTATAATCAGATAAAGACAATACAAAAAAAAGAAAATTAAAGGCCAATATTTGTAATAAATATATATGCAGAAATTCTTAACAAATTATTAGCAATACATATAAAAATGACCACATAGGCTAAATTCCAGGGATGCAAGGATGATTCAATATTTAAAAGTCAATCAGTATCATCCATCATTATTATCAAGCTAATGAAGAAAAAAATTACAGTCATATCAATTGATACAGAAAAAGTACTTGATAAAATTCAACATGTCTTCATGATAAAACTTTCAGAAAAGGCTGGGTGCGGTGGCTCATGCCTATAATCCCAGCACTTTGGGAGGCTGAGGCGGGCGGATCATGAGGTCAGCAGATTGAGACCATCCTGGCCAGCTTGGTGAAACCCCATCTCTACTAAAAATACAAAAATTAACTGGGCATGGTGGTGTGTGCCTGTACTCCCAGCTACTCAGGAGGCTGAGGCAGGACAATGGCTTGAACCCGGGAGTCGGAAGTTGCAGTGAGCTGAGATAGTTAAGGGAACTTAACTGGATAAAGAGCATCTACACAGAACCTACAGCTAATGTTATAAATAATGAATAATGACACAAGACTGGTACATAGATACCATGAAACACTATTCACCAACAAAAATGATGAAACTGTGGATATATACAATTAATTGGGTAAACCTTAGAGAAGTATGCTGACTGTAAAAAAATCAAATTCCCAAAGGTTACATACTGTATAACTCCATGTGGATAACATGCTTAAAATGACAACATTATAGAAATGGAGAAGAGATTTCTGGTTGCCACGGGTTAAGGTGGGAGAGAAGAGTGTGACCATAAAAGGGCGACATGAAGGATCTTTGTGATGATGAGAAATGTTGTGAATCTTAACTATGTTAATGTCAATATGCTGGTTTTGATACTGCATTCTAGTTTTGTAACATATTACCATTGGGTTAAACTTGGTAAAAGATACCTGGGAAGCTCTCTGTATTATTTCTTATAACTGCATATACATCTATAATTATCTTAAAATCAAACATTCAATTAAAAAAAATCCAAGAAAATTGCAAACATGGATATAAGAAAAAGTGGACACAACCCAGGAATATGATAAAAAGAAATACCAGGATGAAAGAAATGCAGCAGGTATGGAAATAAGTTAGTCTACACTAAAACATGGAGTGGAAAGATCCCTGGAAAATACGTCCAAGAAAAAAATGATATCCTTCAACCAACAGAGGGTGGAAGACACTGAGTGATCTTAGTACTACAGTGAAAGTATACGGTTTAATTATTATGTATATATATTTCAAATATGCTGCTCTATTTCTATTCCTCCAAGGTTTTGATAATTACTTTCTCCTTTGAGCAGAACATGTTTAGTGATTTAGTACTAGTGTTTTCTCTGCTGGTCCAATTACATACTTCATGGCTTGCAGTGAATAGTATATACATAATCATGTGTTGTTAAAGCTAGCTATTGGCTTTCAGTTTGGAATCAACTTATAAGCAAAGCATGCAGCCTTAGTATGCTTTTAACATTAATATAAATGTTATAAACCTTGACATTGACCATGTAAAGTTAATGACATGTTGGAATGAGGGGCAGATGGGAGGCAGGAGTTAGAAGACTATGAGGAGATGTTAAGTCAAATGTAGGGGCACTAATTTCCTTTTCCTAACATATTGTCTAAAGTTAAGGGGTCAAGACCTTGTGTAAAGTCAATGGTTTCAGGACTAAAAATTCATAATTTAGACATGTGAATGTAACTCACAGAATTTTAAAAAGTGGCTGGCAGAAACATAAAAGAGTATGAGAGGTGGTATAAATGAATTAATTCCTCATTTTTCAAAGTATGAAGTTAGTACCTAATGCTTCAAGTTATCAAATTAGAAGAATAAGGTATGCATACATTTTAATATTAAGGAGTAAGTCAGTAAGAGCTACACTAAAGAAGCATTTATGTGTGGTTACTTCTGAGTAGTGGGACTCTTGGTGGCAGAGGGGGAAAGAAGACTTATTGTTCATTTGGACCATTTAGTACACCCAGCTACTATATGCTACTATATGAATAATTCCTTTTTTTACACTTATAATTATTGTTATTAAAATACAAGTGAAAACATTTCCATAAAGATTTCCAAGATCTTGAAAAAAATTTATGTATAAGGGCCCAAAGTGAAAGTATTCGACAGGTAGATTTTTGGAAGAAAGTTTATCATAAGTTCATAGTTATTTTAGCCCTCAAACAATGGCAGTAGAATGGATATTCTGACTTCAGAGTTAACCTGAGGATTTGAAAATTCTTTCCTTCTTCACCGTGAAATACATCAGTATATGGAGAAGCTAATCAGATATTCATGTAGACCTCCAAATAAATCAATCCTTTGAAGATTCATACTTTAAAGCCAAAAAATCAAAATGAATTTGCTGCTAAAAATTGAGACAGGTAACAGGAAGATCTCTGTCAAGGCTCATTCCTAATTCCAAAGAAAGGAAAGGCCTGTCTTCTCTAGTGTGGTCAGCTTTAGAAGGCTAAAGTATTGCATAAGCATCATTGCATGAAGGGGAGAATCTATATACAGTCAACGTTCCAGCAGGCCCCAGGGAATGAGAGAGATGGTGAAGACTCCACCAAGTGGGCGTAAGTGATTGGTCCTAACCTGCTCAAGCAGATAAGTGACTCCTTCTCTATGGGGCAGGCTGAATAAAATGAGAGTAAAAAGGACAATCACTTTCTCCCAAGTTCTTTCAAGAGAAAAGACATTCCTGTTTTAAAAGCCTAGGCAGGAATCTAGGGAAAGAGATTGGTTCTCTCTTTGTATGCTGTGTCTTAAAGCTCACCCGGGCCGTTGTCCATAATCACTGTATATAAATCAGCCAAATTAATTGGCCAAAAACATTCATTTCTTTCCCCAGAAAAAAAAATCTTAATAAAGAAGAGCTGAATATTTTTTAAAAAATGAGAATAGCTCAGCTAGAATTGGAATTTAATATGCCATTTTAAAAAATCTTAGGCTTGAATCAACCAAACTTGAGTCAGTTAAAAAGAAGATACTCCCCCAACCTTTTTATTTTTGAGGTGGCTTTGACACCACCACCAAGAAAGAGATATAAACGTTTATTTTTATATTTTAATCTAGTAAAGGAAATGTAATTAGATAATAGTTATGTACTTAACACCACTAGATTTGGAAGGTCAACTCCCAAAATGTGTAATTCAAGACCATTACCTAAATGGAGAAGTGATGAAAAAAAGATATCTATTGGGTTGTGTATAATATTAAAGCCTTTTATATACTTTGAAATATTAATTACTTGGGTTGATATGATAAATATAAAATATGTTAACATTTAGGACGGGAAAACATTAATTTTCAAATAGGAATGGTAAATAAGTTTGTCTTACATGTCAACTTCAATCAAGTGTTAGCGTACTGGAACAGCGTGTTGAGAAGGATTCTGAGGCCACATCTGGGATTAATTACTTATGCCTACCAAGGCTGGGAATGGATAGCATAAATGTCATGTTATTTATCATCTATGCTTTGTGAGAACCACATGACATGATTGCATAAACTGTTTTCTGACATTAGATTCCAGATCAGTTTCTCATTTGTAAGATGAGAGTTAGACTAGATAAGGGGTTTTCAAAGTGTGGTATGAGGGGCTTCAGTGTGATGAGAGGGATTGGGGAAGCCCAGGGAGCAGGTTCTTGGCTTCCTATTCCTTCTGCAGCCAGAGAAGTTTCACTTTGTATGTTTTACCAACTGGCGTCCTTATCAGCTTTTGGTTGAATGAGTTTTTAGTTAAAAAGAGTTTGTAAGAAGTTGTTCTTTAAGATTCTATTAATTATTCTGTGGTCTCCTTTATTCACCCTGCCCTCCTGCAAGGTACTGGCTAAGCAGAAAAAGTTCTCAGAGGTGCAGCATTTAAGTTGGACCTTGAAGTATGAGTAGGAGTTCTCTGTGAGTGGGGTGTGTGTGTGTGTGTGTGTGTGTGTGTGTGTGTGTGGTTAATGCCGTGTATTAGTATTTCTAAATGACTTATAAACAAGAAACCAATCAAGATAAATTCAGAGAGACTTATTACTGGCTGCCCATCCACTGAGGATGGCCCTCAATGCATTACCACAGTTTGGTGGATTTGCAAAAGCCTACAGTTATTCTTAGAGAAAGACTGTTCTAACATCAGATTTATAAGCCAAAATCCAAGTTTATTCACTTGCAGAGAATATTATACCTACCAATTTCTGGATTATTTAAAACTCTTTCCCAAATCCATGAAGCTAAATTGGTAATCAGAAGACTATTTGGTGAGTATAGAATGGATGCTTTTGATAAAGCATTAGAAGGTCATTGGAAGTTATGTGAATCTCCCTGGACCAGGAGAGCATACACCTCTCTCATCTGCTAGGCACTGTCTCTCTGCCCTGACCAGTCCTGGCTAAACCATCACAATTTATCAGCTTGGACTCTCCTTCTAGATGCACAGAGCCTGTCTACTTTAGTGTCATCCTGTTTTTGGCAGTTGCCTAGATTTCAGCTTTCCTTAGGTGCATCTGAGGCCTGAGGAACCTCCCTGTTTCTCTGATTACTTTTGAGTGTTTCCAGAGCCCCTGCAGCTGGATCCTAGGCTTGGGTGGGGCTGCTGCTATCCATCCTGTGCTGATTTCACGCAGTCCCGTCTGAGAAGGTGGCTTCATCTTTGTGTTAAACAGGCACCTTTTTGTGTCTCTATATTTGACTCTCAATCTTTTATGTTGCCCTCTTCTCCTTTTCCTGTAAAAAATCAAAAGTCCGCTGTGATCAGCCAACATGTTCGCTTTCTTCTTTCAGAAACCCACACACACTTGGGCCCCATCTTCGGTTCCAGCTGAGCCGAGATTGAATATGACGGTGGCTGGAGGGCACCGCTGCCCTGATTGTTCTTGGAATTCCTGAACACTCGTCTCTCTCCCAGGAATAGAAAACCTACTCTAATCCGAGAGGTTAAGCCCATTTAAAATCAGAGATGCAAACTCTGCCTTATAAATTTTGATGGGTCTTCCTTCTTGTGGAGCTTTGTGTGCCATAGTTATAAGGTATAATTATACAAGTCTGGAGTTCAGGGTGAAAACATTGACTACAATTTAAAAGGGAATTAGAGGTGGCCTGTGTTTGGCAAAACTTTCCCCTGACTGGGAGACAGCAGATCTGGATGTCCACTCTGAATAAGGACTACTTCCATTTGGAATCATACTCGGCCCCCAGTTCCTGTGGGATGTTGACACGTGCATTCACTGAACATTAATGTATTAAATATTCATGGTATTTCAGGTATTGTGCTGGTGCTATGGATATACAGATGAACAAGATGGGATTTCTACCCTCCTGTTGTTCGAAGTCTAATGAAGAAGGTAATTAGAATAGAATAATAACAACAATTATAATCAGCACATTGAACTAACATACACCGCGGGATGTAATCAGAAAACAATTCTCTTCCTTCCCTCCAACACCCATTTATACCTACTGTGTAGGGCTAGATGAATCCAGGAAACAAATCTTGAATGAAATCCAGGAAAAAAAAGTCATATCTTTTGTGATCATGAAAAGACTTTCCAAGACCTTCCATATGTCAGTGTGACATCAGCATATACCTTGATTAGTCATTCCCTACCTGATTCTCCCTTGATGTGTGTGAATGTGTCTTGGTTCTAACTGGCCACTTATAGCTCCTTCCTCAGCCCTTAGGCATTTCCAACTTATTTTCTTGAGGTCTTTGTTGACAGTGACATTCATGGGTCCTCTTGCTGGCTCCTTCTTGCATTTAGCCTAGATGTGGCCAACAGGAAACACTCAGGCCTTTTTTTTAAATGCCAATAAACCCTTGGGACCCAGGTCAATGAGGTGCTGCATCCCCTCTCCACTAGCAGAGGGGAAGAGTCTGTGTTTTTAGTCAGACACCAGGCCCATCCAAGCAGTCCTTATGAAGCCCCTTTCCCCAGCTGGAGGTGCCCCTCACTCTTACCCTTAGGAGGGTAGACCAAAAGCACACCCACAGCCTCTTAAAACAAACCTTTTTCCCCAAGGAATGGTGTACTTATGATCCTTTTCTTCCCTCGGGATGAGTGAGGGCCAGGAGTTGCAAAGTGTCCATTTATACCTTGTTGGCCAGTCCTTCTTGGTGGCCTCCACGTTCACTTTGGCATGTGGAAATAGTTGTTCTTTTAATATTCTAGCATACAATAATAGCAAAACAAAAAAAAAATATTGGTCATCCTTACAGGATGCTTTTATATGACCCAAGCACTGTGGTAAGAACATCATAAGAATTATGTCAGTACAGCCTTACAGACAGGTACCAATATGATCTCGCTGCAGTTAGGGAAAAGAAGGCGTACAGAGGTTAAGTAATTTGCCAAAGGCCACGCAGTCAGTAAGTGATGAAGTCAGACCAGGGTGCAGAGAAATCACATAAAAGCTTCTCCCCTCATGGGTGGGAAATGCTTGTTCTTCCCCCTCACTTCCCCAATCCTCTCTGTCCTTCAAGGCCTCCTCCAAGTACATCCTTTTTAGAAACTTCCCTGATGACTCTGACCACTGCTGCATTTTCTCTTCTGAACTTCTGTCTCTACTTGTCATGGACAGTTTGCTAATTGCTTTATGCGGTTTAGTCGGCCTCCTGATGTAGAATCAAATTTAAGTAAGAATACAATAGTCCCCCCTCAGCCAGGGTTTCATTTTCTGTGGTTTTAGTTACCTGCCATCAACTGCAGTCTGAAAATATTGAATGGAAAATTCCAGAAATAAACAATTCTGGAGTTTAAAATGGCACATCATTCTGAGTAGGCTGATGAGATATCAAGCCTTCCCACGGGGAAGTGAATCCTTCCTTTGTCCAGTGCTGTTTACGCTCCCTGCCTGTTAGACACTTAGTCATCTCGGTGATCAGATCGACGGCTGCAGTATAGCAGTGTTTGTGTTCAAATCACCCTTGTTTTACTTAATAATGGCTCCAAAGTGCAAGAGTAGGAATGGTGCCAGCTTGAATATGCCAACAAGTGCTTCCTTTAAGTGAAGAGGTGAAAATTCTCTACTTAAGGAAATAAAAAAAGTCATATGCTGAAGTTGCTAAGATCTATGCTAAGAATGAATCTTCTATTTGTGAAATTTTGAAGAAGAAAATAGAAGTTCACACATAGTATATATAGGGTTTGGTAGTATCTAGGGTTTCCAGCATCCACTGGGGGTCTTGGAATGTATCCGCTGTGGATAAGGGGGACCATTGTACAGACATCTCCTGAAGAACAAGTGACAGCTCAGCCCCCATGACATCTGAATCCAAACAGACCAAACCGATGCCACAGACCCAGTGAGGCATTGTTCTGGCTCAAATGCATATATAAGTTTACATCACCAGGCAGAACACTTAGCAAGGCCTCTAAAATGTCTGTTCCAATTTGTGTGGCTTTATTTTTTTTTTAGTATTTTTATTATTTAAATTTATAGATACCATTGTATGATTTATCATGTACATAATATGATGCAGTATATGTGTGTGTGTATATATATATGCACACACATCTTGGAGAATATATAGTACATATATATACGTATATATACACACTGATATATACACATTGTGGAATAGTTACATATAGCTGATTAGCAAATGCATTACCTCACATAGTTATTTTGTGGCAGGAGCACGTAACATCCTCTCTCTTTACATTTTTCAAGAATAAAATATATGTGTATTAACTACAGTCACCTTGCTGTACAATAAATCCCTTGAAATATATTCCTCCTATCTAACTGTAATTATGTATCCTTTGACCAACAAGTCCCCATTTCTCCCTCTACAATGACTTTACAATTTTCCTCAAAAAAAAAAAAAAAAAAAAAGAAAAGAAAACCCTCATGGTTTTCTTGGAAGAGAGAAATGGTTTGCCTCAAAGAGGTAGTCAAATCTCCAAATCTGCTAAGGCAGACAATTGCCTGGAGATGGGAAATGAAGTCCTCTTGCCTGGACCTCTGTTCACTTCAAAGACCTCCTGTGATGCTGGTACAAATCCTTTCATACAAGCCAAGAGCACCTTGGGAAGGGATGAGGCCCAGAGATCTGTGCCAAGACTGGGTAATTTATAAAGAAAAAGAGGTTTAATAGACTTACAGTTCCACATGGTTGGGGAAGCCTCATAATCATGGCAGAAGGCAGAAAGCAAAAGGCAAAAGGCACGTCCTTACATGGCGGCAGACAAGAGAGAATGAGAGCCAAGTGAAAGCAGAAAACCCCTTATAAAACCATCAGATCTCGTGAAACTTATTCACTGCTACGAGAACAGTATGGGGGAAACCACTCCTGTGATTCAATTATCTTCCACCAGGTCCCTCCCACAATGCATGGGAATTATGGGAGCTACAATTCAAGAAGAGATTTGAATGGGGACACAGCCAAACCATATCTATCACCTGGTGTCTGCAGAACTAACTTCTTGCTGAAATCTTTCAGATCCCTTCTTTCACTCTCTACAAACCGCTGCCTCTTCTTCCTGCTGCGCCCTCACTCTCAGCGGGAAACAAAGCCATCAAAAGACACCTTCTTCCCATGCAACCCACTGCCTCCACCTCTCCCACCTCTGTTCCTGATACAACAGAGGAATGTCTCTCCTCTTGCCTTGGGCCGATGCCACCACCCGCAAACTGAATTCCATCCCCTCCTCCCTTCTCTCAGACCTGATGCCAATGATGATCCCCTTCCCTCTCATCTAATCAAACTGCTCCTGCAAATACATTCTCCCACTGGCTTATGAAAACAACTGTTTTGTTTGTTTGTTCATTTTTTTGGCATTAGAAATAAAAAACAAGCCAAAGCAACAACATAATCAGAAACAAACACACTCAACAATCTCTCCTCAACCCCACATCCTTGCAGCACCGCACTCTATCTTCCCTCCCCATGGAGCCCACTCCAATCTTGCTCCTGCCCTCGTTAACCACTTCCCCTGAGGAGCTCAGTCACAGCACCTTCAGGCCACTAAACCCGATGATGTCCAGACCCCAACTTCCTTGCCTTCTCAGCTCTGTTCACTCACCACATGCTTCCTGTCAACACACTTCTTTGGACTGTTCTGACCCCACATTCTCATGGTTGTCCTCTTGCTGCTGCTCCTTCTCTCCCTCCTTTGTAGTTAGATCCTTCTTTACCCAGCCAGATGATGCTTCTCTGGGCTTGGTTTGGGGCCCATCTCTTTTCTTCCACTGTCTTCTTTCCCTACATGGTTTCATCCACACCCAATACTTCAGTTACCACTTATTCAGTCCCAGATTGATGTCTTCATTTCAGAATCCTGTTGTCCAACCTCTCTCTTGACATATTCATTTGGATGCTTCAAGGTCATTGTGGATTCAGTAAGTCCTAGAAGAGACTGAAATTCATTAACCCTCCCCTCCCAATCCAAACAAATGGATTTTCTTCCAGAGTTCTCCATCCCAGTTAACACATCACTATTCATTGGTGCAACCCAAATGATCCAGTAGTTTTCTGTCTTAGTCAATTTGGGCTGATATAACAAATTACCACAGACTAGGTAGCGTTTAAACAACAAAAATTTGTTTCTCATAGTTCTTGAGGCTGGGAAGTCCAAGATCAGGGTGCTGGCAGGTCTGGTGTTTTGTGAGGGCCTGCTTACTGGTTCATAGACAAGTTTCTTCTTGCTATGTTCTTATGTGGTGGACGAGGCAAAGCAGTACACTAGGGCCTCTTTTATAAGGGCACCAGTCTTATTCCAGAGGGATGCATCCTCATGACCTAATGACCCCCACAAAGACCTCATTTTTTTTTTTTTTTTTTTTTTTTTTTTTTTTGAGACAGGGTCTCACTCTATCGCCCAGGCTGGAGTACAGTGGCACAATCACAGCTCATGGCAACCTCCATCTTTCAGGCTCAAGCGATCCTCCCACCTTAGTCTCTTGAGTAGCTGGGGCTACAGGCATGCATTATCCCACCAGGCTAATTTTTTTTTATTTATTTTTGGTAGAGACAGGGTTTTGTCATGTTGCCCAGGCTGGCCTCAAACTCCTGGGCTCAAACGATCCACCCACTTTGGCCTCCCAAAGTGCTGGAATTACAGGCATGTGCCACCATACTGTGCTGGCCCCACCTCTTAATACCATCATCCTAGGGGTTAGGATTTTCATGTATGAATTTGGGGAGACATAAATATACAGTCTCTAACATTATCCTTGACAACTCTTTCACCATTACTCCCCATGGCCAATCCTGCAACAAGTATGAGGATTTTACTCTTGATGTCTCTCCATCTCTGCAATTCTTTTCATTTATTTCCCACTGCTCCCACCACCCACCACGCCACAGTCACCTCTTTCCTGGTCTTCCCCAATAGCTTGCTACTTGCATCTTCTTACACACCCCTGCCTTGCCCCTGCTGATTTCCATAGTGCAGCCATAGTGCAGTGACCACACATCTGGTCATGTCATTACTCTTATCTGTGCTCCCCACACTGCCCAACACTCAGACTAACTTGCTGTTGTTCTTATAATAAAGGCTGACCATCTTCGTAGGGCTCAAGGGGTCCTGCATGGTTGGTTTGCCTTCCCAGTCTCATTTTATACCAAGGTCCTCCTCTCACTGTCTGTGCAGCAGCTAATTTGCCTTCTCTCAGTTCCTTGGACATATGATGTTGTTTCTCTCTATAGCACTTCTATCCTCTCAACCTGGAACATTCTTTTTTTTCTTTCTTTTTTTTTTTTTGAGACAGAGTTTCATTCTTTTTGCCCAGGCTGGAGTGCAATGGCGCGATCTCGGCTCACCGCAACCTCCGCCTCCCGGGTTCAAGCGATTCTCCTGCCTCAGCCTCACGAGTAGCTGGGATTACAGGCATGTGCCACCACCCCGGCTAATTTTGTATTTTTAGTAGAGACGGGGTTTCTCCATGTTGGTCAGGCTGGTCTTGAACTCCCGACCTCAAGTGATCCACCTGCCTCAGCCTCCCAAAGTGCTGGGATTACAAGCGTGAGCCACTGCGCCTGGCAATAGCTGTTATATTAGTTTGACTAATATATGTTGAGCCCCTATTACGTACCCTGTAAATTATTACTGCCATTGGATATACTAAGAAAGATGTGGTGGATCCAAGTTTTCAGGCCTGAAACATCTAGAATTTTGGGAGCCTCTTTAAGAAAAATAATAACAGATTATGGATATGAAATGCCTGTAGCCCCCTTGAGAGAGTCCCTGCTATTCAGGGCCCTGACGCTTAAGCTCATTAGCTTTATGACGCATATGCTTCTGCACAGAAATAAACTATTTTTGCAAGAGTAACTCTTGGCTGAGTTGGGCTGGGTTCAGCTGCTGAGAAAAGAGGGTTTGGCTTTAGAGCCAGAAAAGGTCTGGAGAAAGCAGAATCAGGGGACAAAATGCAGATCGGTTATTTCAAAGTTACTTTCCTTTTCAGGTGAAAACAGAGAGGACTTTTAAATTAAACTGACACTCAGGTTGACTGGGATCTCCTGGGTTTTTTGTTTTGTTTTGTTTTTTTGTTTTTGAAAGCTGACCCATTTCAAAGTTCAGTTTCATTATGTAGCACTTAGCACAAGTGACTCCATTCTCCTTGGGTCTGATGCTGGGGCCTCAGGCAGGTGGTTAATCCAAACTAATGGCCTCCCATAAAATTTGTTGAACACAGGTGTTTTTATGAGAGGCACTCAAAAGAGAGACACAGAGAGAAGATGAGAAGACTGAGGCAGAGATTGGAATGATGCAACCAGGAGCCAAGGAATGCCTGGACCCATGGGAAGCGGAAGAGGCAGGGTCCAGATTCCCCCCTAGGGCTTTCAGAAGGAGCTTGGCCCTGCCACACTTTGATTTTGAATACCTCACCTCCAGAATTGCAAGAAAATCAATTTCTGTTGTTTTAAGCTACCAAAGTGTGATAATTTGTTATGGTAGTCCTAAGAAACAAATACAGAAAGTATTGAAATCGGAGAGTTCCCTGATCCCCCTCGCAGGACGTGAGACAGGGGTGTAGCTCATATGGTTGGTTGCTGCTGCTGCTCAAACCTCTCAGAAGAGGGAGAGCGCAAAGATGGGACGGTGCAGGAGCCGGGGTGAGGGCACTGGGCTCCGGCCCCACAGTAGTGTCTAAGGATGGATGTCTGCTGCTCCAGTATTATAATGCTATTTTAGCTTTGCTGTCTGCAGATTGCTCAATGGACCCTCTTCCTTTTTGCAAGGGCAGGGGGTCAGTGTAACAGCTTTCTGTATTCTGAGCTCTTTCCTAGCATCCTGGAAGACTCAGTTCACACAGGGGCCTGAAGGATGAATGTGGAGGTGTCTATTGAGTGGTGGAGGTGACTCTCAGTGGGATGGATGAAGAGCCAGAAGGAAGGGTAGAGTGGGAAGACGATCTTCCCCTGGAGCCTGGCCGTCCAGTGGCTGAACCCCTCTCCAGCTGCCCCCAGCCAAACTCCTCTTGGTGTTCAGATGTTCCTCCTCTCTCTTTCTCTGCCGCGTTCTTCCGTTCTGTTCGTTTGTTTTTCTCCTCGTCTTCTCACCTGCCTGTCTGCTTCTGGAGGCTGGGGTTTGGAGTTTATATGGGTACAGGATAGCGGGGCATGGTGGGCCAAAAGGCAACTTCTTGGGTGCAAAACCAGAAATGCCTATTCCCACTTAGGCCCACGGGTCTCCAGACTTGAGCGTGGGGCCTTTGCTAGGGAACCGCCCTCTTCTACCCGGTATTTCCCTCTCCTGTCCGAATCAGGGTCTCAAACTCCAACTTACACATAATATTTTCGACTCCCTTTTTGGGTCATTATTTTTGCCAGCTTACAGAGTGAATGTGTGTGTGTATTAACTCATACAAAGAATAACAACATATACTTCATGATTTTCATTTGCATCAATCTCTACTCACAGAGTTCTTTTCTCAGCATTCCTGAATCTGAGGGAGAGACATCACAGCATGCTGAGTAGAAAGCAGACATTCCCAGAAACTGGGTGTTATGTTTGCTGAATCTCTACAACAAATATGCTGCTATTCAGGAAACACACGAATCCATATTAATAATTACTATTTGGTGACTGATAAATTTCATTCTTTTCATGTAGCGTACCTGGCAATTACTTACATAAACAGTAGTTTAATCATTATCTGATGCGTCTTGGGGAGGTTTTGGTTTAGCTGGACCAGGGATTATAGCTCTTATGATGTGAGATTGGAAGATACAAGCTGCTTTTTCTGGGGAATGTGTCTATCGAAGTCGGGATGTAAGATGGCAAACCCCTTCCTTTGCCTGTCACCATCCGCGTGGAAAGAGTAGTGATAAATCATTGTAATAACAGTGGCAGTGGACTGTCAGCTTGGTGAGGGAATCCAGATGAATTTCCCTTTTCAAGCCATCAGTTTTAAGCAAATGAGAGTCCTAAAGCAAAGAGTAAAAATAACTGCTGTAAACCAAGAGAATGACTCTAGATACAGGAGATATCAACTGACAGAATTTCCTTTTTTCTGCTTGCTCTTCAAGGATGACTGGACACTGTAAAACCTCATTAAATCAAAGGTTTTACATCTGCGATTTCTTTTCAGTTCCAACAAGGGCTACGCTTGAAGCTTCTGATTTACCTCTGCATCCCCAGTGCCTGGCACGTGGTGGTAATAACGATAATGACAACAATCATAAACATTTGTGGCCCATTTACCTTTTAGTCTGGCCGTATTCTAAGTGCATTGCATATAATTTATCCTTAGAACACCCTAAGAGGCAGGTGATCTTCTTATTTCCATTTGCACATTGAAGAAACAGGTGCAGAGGGGTAAAGTCGGTTGCCCAAACCACACTGTTAACGTGAGTGAAGGTGGCATTTGAACCTAGGTGGTCAAGCTCCAGAGCGCTTGACCTTTCTAGCTTAAGAAAGATCAGAAATACTCAGTGAATAACAACAATGAACTCACTCTTACTGAGCACTTACAACATGTCTGGCACTGTTCTGTCTTTTGCACGTGTCTACATATTTAATATCTATAAGTACTTATTTATAGGTACTCTTTTATATCTGATTTACATATAAGAAAACTGAGGCACAGGGCAGTTTAGAAAATTGTTCAGACTTTATATTAATAGCTATTATGTGGCAGTAGCAGGTTTCCAAGCCAGAATAGCTCACCTAGTCTCTATGCTCCTAATTACTAAGCACCACCACCTCTCCTGTGAACACATTATGAAATGCATCTTCATCATAGCTGTGGGGGAAAAAGCCCTCCTGAAAATAACAATTGCAGTATCGTAAAGGCGGTTCAGAGGCAACCAGAAAGTTTTTAGAAATGCAGACTCTTGGGCCCACTCAAGACTCATTGAGTCAGAATCTGCATTTTAACAAGTTCTCCAGCTGTTTTAGTTCAAACTGAAAGCTGAAAAGTGCGTCCTTAGACCAGAGCTCCCCAATTTTGGCGCGTATTAGAATCATGTGAGGAGCAGAGACGTTAATTTACTTGGCCTGGGGGTGTCGCCTGAAGACTGGGAGTTTAAAAGCCCTCCCAGGTGATGTTAATGCACAGCCAAGGTTGAGAACAACAGGTATAGAGACCACAGTTTTGGAGTCCTTTGTCCCTGTAATTATTCAACAAATAACACTCTTCAATATAGCACTCTTCAATAATACAGGCAGTGCTGTGAGTACTACGACTAGGTAACAGCAACCAGACACAGTCCCTGAACCTGGGGAGTGAGCTGGGCAAGTTGCTTAACTTCTCTGAGCCTCAGTTTCCTTATCTGTGAAATGCAACATACAGCTTTCTGCTGCACGATGACGTTTCTGTCAGTGACGGGCCGCGTATGTGAGAGTGGTCCCATGAGATCATAGCGGAGCTGAAACATTCCCATCCTCTAGTGATGCAGCCAAAGTGTTTGTAGTGATGCTGGTGTAAACAAACCTACTATATTGCCAGTTGTGTGAAAGCATAGCACGTACAATTATGTACAGTCCATAATACTTGATAATGATGATAAACTGTGTTACTGGTTTATGTACACAATTTTTAATAGTTATTTTAGAGTATATGCCTTCCACTTATTAAAATATTAACTGTAAAACGGCCTCAGGCAGGTCCTTCAGGAGGTATTCAGAGGAAGGCATTGTTATCATAGATGACATCTCCATGTGTGTTACTTTTCCTGAAGACCTTCCAGTGGAACCAGATGCGGTGACGGAAGACAGTGATACTGATCCTGAGCCCTTGTTGGCCTAGGCTAATGCGTGTGTTTGTGTCTTAGGTTTTCACAAAAATTTCAAAAAGTAAAAAACAAAACAAAAATTCTTAAAAAGAGAAAAAAACTTAATAGGGATATAAAGTAAGAAAATATTTTTGTACAGCTCTGCAATGTATTTTTTTTTTTTTTTTGAGACGGAGTTTTGCTCTTGACGCCCAGGCTGGAGTGCAGTGGTGCAATCTCGGCTCACTGCAACCTCTGCCTCCCAGGTTCAAGTGATGCTCCTGCCTCAGCCTCCCCAGTAGGTGGGATTATAGGCATGTGCCACCAAGCCCAGCTAATTTTGTATTTTTAGTAGAGATGGGGTTTCGCCATGTTGACCAGGCTGGTCTCGAACTCTTGACCTCGGGTGATCCGCCCACTTTGGCCTCCCAAAGTGCTGGGGTTTCAGGAGTGCGCCACCATGCCCAGCTGTGTTTGTGTTTTAAGTTGTATTGTGATAAGAGTTGAAAAGTTGTAAAACATTTAGAAGTTTACAACGTAAAAAAGTTATTGTAAGCTAAGATTAATTTATTATTGAAGAAAAAGGTTTTAAAAATTTTAGTGTAGCCTAAGTGTATGATGTTTAGTCTACAGTAGTATACAGCAATGTTCTAGGTCTTCACATTCAGTCACTGCTAGTCACTCACTGACTCACCCAGAGCAACTTCCAGTCCTGCAAGCTCTATTCATGGTAACTGCCTTATACAGGTGTACCCTTTTTAAATTTTTTATACTGTTACTATACCTTTTCTGTTTCAATATATTTATTTGCACAAAAATACCACTGTGTTACAATTGCCTATAGTGTTCACTACAGTAACATGCCATACAGTTTTGTAGCCCAGGAGCAATAGGCTATAACAATAGCCTAGGTGTGTTGAAGGCGATGCCATCTAGGCTTGTGTAAGTATACTCCATGATGTTTGAAAGATGACAAAATCACCTAATGACACATTGCACAGAATGTATCGCTGTCATTAAATGACACATAACTGTACTAACCATAGTTCAGAGGACCGTCTGTCCACATCACTTTCAGGATGAATTTCTGGCCCACACATCCTGCGGAGCAGGTAGCTGACTTCCAAATGCCACCTTCAGCAAGGCCACAGCCGATTGGATGAGGGGTGGACACCTGACTAAACCCACAGCTGATTGGATGAGGGGTGGACACTTAACTAAGGCCACAGCTGATTGGATGAGGGGTGGACACCTGACTAAGGCCACAGCTGATTGGATGAGGGGTGGACACTTGACTAAGTAGTAGTCAATCCGTGGACTACATTGCTATAACTTGTGTTATTAGCAAACTAATGATTTGTTGGCTGTGTTCTGCTGATAGGAGCATAGCCCTGGGAGGTGACAGAAACATGGAAAAACCTAAACAACAGCTAAAATAAGAACTAGGCAAATAAACTACAAGATAACAGAAAACTCAAAATAAGAAAAATGGCCAAAACGCCGGTCAGAGTGACATGTCCATGATTTTTCTAGGCAAAGCCAAATAATAAGAGAGATAAGAGAGAAATAAATAAGAGAGAAAGTTTGGGTTAGTAACCAGGGGTCCCTGAAATGCTCTCCTTTTCCAGGATATTTAATGATTATTTCACCCCCTAATTTAAGAAAACGCCTATAAAATAGGAATGCTGGGTCGTTACAGGAGAAGCAGGAAAATATCAAGCACCAATATCACCAACAGCAAGAAAGGAGGTGTTAAAATTAGCTACAAGGACAAAGATGAGCCTGGGCTGATAAGACTCTAGCTAACAGGATGGGGGCTAAGATGATTGAAACCAGCTAAGTCTGACACTGGATTTGACCCATGTCCTACCCCAGACCTATTTATACACTCATTATTCTCCTAAATCACTCACCCACCAGTGCCATGACAGATCCGATCATGCTCATATTTATCAGAAAAATGAGTGACACTCAAATTCTAAGAGATTTCCACCTTTTCCTAGAAGCCCTCATGGTTCCATCTTTTAATTAGAAGAGCTCATTAAATTAGAAACCCAAACTCCACTGTGTACGAGTCACTCTCCCAAGTTCACTCACGCTCCTACTCGAGTGGGTACTTTCACTTTGCAATAAGAGCTTCTTGCCTTTCACTTCATTCTGACTCATCTCTGAGTTCTTTCTTGTGATGATATCAAGAACCTGTAACACTGGCTGGACTGGGGTCTCACTGGCATCTGGAGACCCACCTAAGCACTCCAGCGATATTGTAACCGGTAAATACCGTTTCCTAGAACTGGGTTTATGACTGAGAAGATACTCATAGTTCGTGAGAGCTTGTTTGCTCCCGAGTGAGCTGACCTTTCTGAAGCTGACTTTCCCAGGATGCCTTGCAGAAAGATGTGTGCCTGCAATGTACAGCAACTGGCTGGACAGGTGCCTGGAGGACAGCGTTTTGGCTTTAATGGGCAGACAATGCACTATGGCTTACTTGTCTCATTCTTGAGGTTTTCACAGACCAATTCAGCAGCTATTTATATCAGAAAGATTATTGATGTTCACTCTAAAACAATATGGAGGTAAATACATATTGTCTACTCAGGGTCCCATATAGTATCAGGCACATTTAAATCCCTGTAATGTTTCAAGTGAAATGGCATTCCCCACAATTCCTCCTAATTCCCCTTGGAATCTGGTACCAAGGAGGCATCTGCTCAAGTTCACAGCATAAATCCAAGCCCGTCTGATTCCAGAATCTGTGCTCTTTTCACAACCATATGATATCTTTGTATGGCTCACACTGTGAATTCAGGTCTGTCTGATTCTGGAATCCATGCTCTTTTCACAACCATATGACACCTTCCATACTTTTCAGTTTGACTTCTTTAATTTATGCTTTTAACAGCTGATTACCATTTTGCTCTGGAGAATTTCCTAATGATTTTTTTTTTTCCCTGCTAAGATAAGTTTTCAGAAAAGTGAGAATGTACATCATTGTGATGACCCAGAAAGGTTGTCATCCTTTTTTCTCAGGGATGTATTTACCTATTGCTCTAAAAATTCTCCTAGAAATGGAAATTACCTTAACTTTAAGCCAAATTAGGATCAGTTCTCTGCTCTGTAGTGTTTTTTTTTTCCTCAGGTTTTTTATTTTTACCTTCACAATGATATCATCTGAAGGCATAGGAGGCTGTCTGTGTGATTCGAACAATGCTGGAGGCATTTGATGGATTGCCATACTTCTGGAAATTTTTATCAAGGCATTCTATATCCCTGTTAATGCCAATATATTGCATTGAAGGTGAATCTATTTCATTGTTGGATTAATTCAATGGACAGAGTACCTAATCATTCAAGAAACGGAAGACTAGATAGAGAAGTTACAATTAAGTAGACAGGTGCTGTCCAAAATGGTAGTCATGGTTACATATGGCAACTGAAGACTTGGCATGTGTCATAGTTTGAATTGAGATGTGCTGTATGTGGGTGTAAAACACACATTGGATTCTATAACAACAACCCAAAATATGTGACATATTTTATTAAATATTTTTATATTGATTAGATGTTGAAGTGATAAAATTTTGGACATAGTTATATAAACAGTATTTGCATAAGTCCGTTTCCACACTGCTAATAAAGACATACCCTAGACTGGGCAAATTACAAAAGAAAGAGGTTTAATGGACTTACAGTTCCACATGGCTGGGGAGGCCTCGTAATCATGGTGGAAGGTGAAAAGCATGTCTCACATGGTGGCAGACAAGAGAAGAGGGCTTGTGCAGGGAAACTCTCATTTTTAAAACCATCAGACCTCATGAAATCCATTCACTTTCATGAGAACAGCATGGGAAAGATCTGCCCGCTGATTCAATCATCTTCCACCAGGTCCCTCCCACAACTTGTGGGAATTATGGGAGCTACAAGATGAGATTTGGGTGGGGACACAGAGCCAAACCATATCAGTGTTCAAATGAATTATGTCTGTCGTTTTTAGTTTAATTTGGCTACTAGAAGATCTAAAATTCTATATTCTGCTTGTATGCATTATTTTTCTACTGGACTAGGCTAAACTAGAGCATGTAGGCAAAGCCTTTGCTCTCTCTCTCGCCACCATGGGAGCAAGCCTTTGTAGAGCTAATGCTGTGAAGGAGTTGGTGGTAGAGAACAGAAAGGATGAAGGGAAACAAAGAAATGGCAAATAAAAGTGTTAGAAATGTGTCCTATTTCATATTTTTGCTATTATATAACTTAGTTTGTCCAAAGGGCAAAAGCTCTTGTTGTAAATAAAATGTACTATTGAGAAATATACTTGTGTTTCTTTTTCCATTATTTCTGCTGCAACAGAACTCAGCTATCCCCAGAATGTAACCAATGCTCCAGCTGATGGTTTACTAGAGACCCCATGGCTCTCTGTTGGCTGCTATGGTGGGCTGGTGCTGAAATTAAAGACTATTGAGGACACAGTCCCTTCTGAGGTCCTAGGAAGAGTTTCTCAAGTAGGATGGGGTGGCTGTTCTGATGTGATTGGTGTGCTCTGACCTGAATCAAGCCCACTGGACACTGACACATCCAGGCCAGAGCTGGAGGTCAGGCTCAGCTCTGGGGAAGGCCCAGTCCTAACAGGCCTGCTTGAAATGGTTCTAAATATTGGCTCCAGTTTCTTGCATGTTCTCTAGAAGTCTTCAGAACTTCCTCCTACGGTTGATCTGGACTGAATCAGAGTACCCCACAGCAACCCTGGCGATAACCTAGGCTCGAGAGTTTGGGATGTGTGTGGGTGATTTCAGACAGCTTGCTAGGAGCATTTTTGGCTTGGCTTTATCACAGTGATGTACTATACATCTTCAGAGGTATAAAGTTAGGTTATTAATATAAGGATATACTCTTCCTGAGACATATAATGTACTGACATTTGCTCTTATGGTATAAAGATGAGGGCACGATTATTTGCATTAACCTGTGATGAATATTTTCATAATTTTAAATGATGATTGCAGTGTCCAACACTTTAGTTTTGAGTTAAGCAAGGCCTATCTTACCAGCTGTGATGGTAAATTTTATGTGTCAACTTGACTGGATCACAAGGTGCTCAGATAAAAATTATTTCTGGGTTTTTGAGAATGTTTCTAGAAGAGATTAGCATCTGACTTGGTGGACCCAGTAAAGCAGATTACCTTCCCCAAGGAGGGCTGGTGTCATCCAATCTGTTGAGACCCTGAATAGAACAAAAGGCAGAGGAAGGAGGAAACTGCCTCACTCCTTTTTTTTTCTGGTTTCATTTCTTGAGCTGGTGCATCTCATCGTATATCCTGCCCTTAGACTTGGATTTATACAATTGGCCCCCTGGTTCTCAGGCCTGTGGACACAGATGAATCACACCAACTTTCCTAAGTCTTCAGCTTAGACAGGGTAGATTGTGGGACTTCTGAGCCTCCATAGTCGGTGAGCCAATTCTTTACAATAAATCCCTTCACTATAAGTTTGTGTGTGTGTTTGTGTATATTCTATTAGTTTTGTTTCTCTGAAGATTCTTGAGTAATACACCAGCACGATGGAAATGATTAGGCTCTATGTCCCCACCCAAATCTCATCTCAAATTATAATCCCCAGGTATCACGGGAGGGACCTTGTGGGAGGTGATTGGATCATGGTGGCTCTTTCCCCCATGCTGTTCTCATGATAGTGAGTGAGTTCTCATGAGATCTAATAGTTTTATAAGTGTTTGGCAGTTCCTCCTTCACACTCTCTCTTGCCACTGTGGGGAGACATGTCTTGCTTACCCATTGCCTTCTGCCATGATTGTAAGTTTCCTGAGGCCTCCCCAGCCATCTGGAACTGTGAGACAATGAAACCTCTTTCATTCATAAATTACCCCGTCTCAGGTATTCTTTATAGCAGTGTAAAACCAGGCTAATACAATGATATAAAATTACTTGCTACTTGTTTCAGCTATCTATTGCTGTAGAATAATTTACCCCCAAAGAATAGTGGTCATAAACAATAGCCATTTTATTTCTCAGGATTCTGTGGACCAGGAATTTCATTAAGCCATAGCAAGGAGAGCTTGTTTCTCTCTGCTCCGTGATATCTAAATTCTCAGCTGAGATAGCTCAAAAGGGGGATGCTGGGATGGCTTGACTACAGCCATTTGATTGGCAACTTTGTTTTTGTTTTCAGGTGGGATTCATGGTTTTCTTTGGCATGATTTATCCATATAGCTAGTGTGAGCTTCTTCCTAGCATGGTGGTCTCAAAATAGTTGGACTTTTTACACTGTGGCTGGCTTATCCCAAATGAAATTGGAAGTTGTCAGGCCTCTTAAAATTTATGCTCTTACGAAAGCGAAACAATCTTGACATGGAATGCTGGCTGGGCAGTGTCAGCTAAACGGTGGTGTTACTTGGAGCTGTCCTTGTACTCACTACTAGACCATGTTTTTTCTAGTAAATGTAAACATTTCTACTGAAGAATGACATCAGACAAAGTTATTCTGTGACCAAGATGGAACAAAGATCACTCCATAATCATGTCCAAATACAGATAAAAATGAAAACATTATGACTAATGTGAATGACTACTGCCTCTTTACCAATTATAATGTGTCTCATTCCATTTTTTCTGCCTTCTAGATAAAAATTAAGATATCCAATCACAGAATTACCCCCACTGCCTGACAGCATCCATTCCAGAAAAAAAGAGACACTTCCTTGAGCTCTCCAAATCGCCTACCACAAGCCCAAACTCTGCAAGTCTAACACCCTCTCACCAAGACACTGCACAGCACCTCCTGGTGTGCATTCCCCCTCACTACAGCTAGTCAATAACCCAATGTTGTCTGACTACAGGTTTGCTCCTGGTAGTCTTTGTCTGGGGGTAGTATGCGCCCAAATTGCCACAATATTGCTTCCACTGCATTCTATTGGTCAAGACAAGTCACAAAGCCACTCAGGTTTAAGGGGAGAGGAAAAAGACTCTGCCTTCTGATCCATGGCGCAGTATGAGCTTACAGGGAGTGAAAGGATTGATGGTGGCCGTCTTTGTAAACAATGTACCACAGTACTGTAGAACAGTTACTTACATTTTCAGAAAGCAGTTGAATTATAAGTTAAAAATGTATGTGAAACACTGGTACTGGCCACCTAGTTAGGCCATAGTCTGTGGCTAGGTTTTATTCAGACAATAAAAGGATTTAGCTTCTCTTTACATCTTTACAATATGACTTTCCTTCTGTGTTTTTCTTTTCAAAAAACGGGGATGCTTTATCACATCTTTCCCTTCATCCAACATGCTGCACACGGCACCTCTGCTCTTTCCTGGCCACTGGTGGCTGCTTTCTGCTCTGCCGTGGGTCTCTTTGCTGGTCAGCTTTTGGAGCTCTGGGAAAAACACCTTTTCTAGTTGTGCTACTCTTACTACCATTGTTCCTTGGAGGAGAATTGGTGGAACCAAAGCTTTTCTCCTTTCATGGCTCCCCTTATTCCTCCAAGGCACCACTTACTGCAAGGCTGTTATATACAAGAGACTGTAACCATTGTGAGCTGTCACAGAGAGACTGCAGTGCAGAAAAGAAATCTGAAAAAGCAGAGCCTGATAGCTCAAGTCCTCTACATCCATCCAACCTAGGGAAAGGTACTTGTTCGTCTCTTTCTTGACATTTTCCCCTAATGGGAAAATGGCCACGTTGGATAGTACTCGTTAATGCCCCCTTTATCTTGATAAATACAGTACTCCTAAACACACACACACACGACTGCTGCCTCACTTCTTGAGCTGGTACATGTCATGTCATCTCCTGCTCTTAGACTTGGATTTACACCACTGGCTCCCTGGTGCTCAGGCATTTGGGCACAGATGAATTATACCACCAACTTTCCTAGGTCTCCAGCTTGGAGAGGGCAGATTGTGGGACTTCTCAGTCTTCATAATCCTATGAGCCAGTTCTTTATAATAACCCCCCCTGCTATAACTTTATGTGTGTGTATGTGTGCATGTGCATGTGTGTGTGTGTGTATCCTATTGGTTCAGTTCCTCAGTAGATTCTTGACTAAAACACCAACATAATAGAAACTTGCTTACTACTTGTTCCAGCTATCTATTGCTGTGGAGCAACTTACCCCAAAGCAGAGTGGCCATAAATTTAAACATGTATTTTATATATAAATCACCCCTAAGGTTAATCACGGATTCCTATGGATTCCCAACTTGTGTGTAAAATTGTTGGTGTTTTTTCCTTCATTCGCCTTATCTGCATTTAGTTTTCTACAGTAAACATGTATTGTTTCTGTAACATGACAAAAAAAGGTCTAATTTTTATTACAAACAAAAGATGGGACTTTAAACAGAGTATCCTCATGATTCAGGTTTTTTGAAAGCATTTTTCCCTGAATTTTAGATTTCGCATTACTTTCTCTTTAACCCTGACAGCAAATGTTTAGAATGTAGTATGGAAAAAGACAATGTGGTTTCCAATGTCAACGTCTTATGACTTTTTCAATACTTTTAAGACATGTGATCGAGAGCAGGTCCTAATAAAGACATGGGGTGGTGACCAAATTAGTAGAATCATCAATTTGGTTATTGAGCAACATGAAGGAGGAAAGAGCTGAATTTCTTGGCAGGCAGAAAATGCATAGATTATACTCTGGAGCCTCAGAAAACAGCATTGTAGGAGTTGTCTGTGGAAGCAAGATAAAGATGATGTCATCTTATAATAAGATCCTCAAGAGCTCTATAAAGGCCCAACAGTCACAGAATTCTACTTGAAGCAAGAGATGTCCTGATTCCAAGGTCAAATGCATTTTCCTAACACGAAGTTTTTAAACTTGGAGATGACAATAAAGGGGGCATCCTGGCTGTGTCCTCTCAAACACCTTGTTTTTTAAATTCACTTCATTACTCATTAGCTTTTTCACCTGTACGTTAAAAGGATGAATGAAGCATGTGAAGGCAAACAGCAAAGATTTCATAGTTTAGGAACATACATAGGCACTGTCTATATATCTCATACTGTACTATGCACTTTCTCACGTTAGAAAAGACTTATGGTAACGATAATGACATAACCACTGATTGAGTACCCCCGGTGTCCTAGATGTAGTGTTATGTCCACGTGTCAGTCAATCCTTAAAATAATAGGCCAATCCGATTGCCTTTTATTTTACAGATGAAGTAACTGACACTCAGAAAGGTTAAGTAGTTTGCCTAAGGCCACGTAGTGAATACAAAGCCATTCTAGGATATTGAACACAGTATTAAAGTCTTTTTTCCCTCAGTCCTGAGATATTGCCATTGACTTTATTGTGAAACCTCCTTGATGTTGATTATTAAATGTGTCTTTTGCTCTGAGCAAGTGATGTTTGCTGTTTTTCATTTTGATTTTATAGTTGAGAACCAATCTTGGTGCAAATGTGGTAAAAAGATTACACTGGAATCCACCTACAGTATTCTTGAGTTTTTCTTCATCTGACATTTATCTATTAAACATCTGGCTTAATGCAAACATATGTAGTGATTTCCACTTATAGTGTTTTACTACTTATTGAATTTTCTCTTCTTGACCTTTGGGGCAAAATTGTAAAAGATCATTTATGGCAATCCATTAATAAGAGCAAGGCCACTTGAAGATGTGAAGGATCAAGTGAGTCTTCAGTGTTGACCTGGCATGTTTTTCCCTAGAATTGTCTTCCGTGAGGGATGCAATTTGAAATATATTCCCCTATGGTAAGATACCCAGGGAAGCACAGTGGAAAGTGACAAAATGATGAAATATTTCAAAAACAAGACCCTTGAGGAAGAGGGAAGTGAATTTAACATGTTCAGTCTTGGGTTAATAGGACTTAGGGGATAAATAACTCTATAAATACGTGTGTGGATGTAGTGGACAAGGTAAAAGGCAATTATTCTCATTATAAAGGAAGTGACAGAAATAAAACAGGGGTTAAATTATAGTAAGGAAAATTTTAAATATGGTATTAATACATACCAAAGTACCTTACTAAAAATTCGATTTCTACCCATTATCCCTAAGGCAGCTGCCTGAGCAAAGTATTTACCCAATTTGAATCCCAATTTTCTTATTTTTAAAATGAGTAATAAAACTACCTTATTAACTGATTATAGTTTTAAAAAATGAGATGGTTACACAGGAATAGAAAACCAAACACTACATGTTCTCACTCATAAGTGGGAGTTGAACAATGAGAACACATGGACACAGGGAAGGGAACATCATACACAGAGGCCTGTTGGGGGTTGGGGGGCCAGGGTAGGGAAAGCAAGAAAAAAAAAGAATAAAATAAAACGATACAAAAAAATGAGATGATAAGTGGATTCCTTCCTATGAGCCAGACAGTGAGAACGCTCTGGCTACATTCTTCTTCACTTTACAAGAATGTTAAGAAGCTGGTTGTCTTACCACCTTGTTACAGAGGTGAGAACTGAAGCTCAAAATACTGAATGGCTTGTCACAGTTGTAATCGATGTGTGTGGTCTTCAGTAATTCAGTGCTGGTTCTTATTCATACATAGTCTCCTTCCTACTCCCGCCCATTGCTTTGGGGGAATCTTCTCCTACACTCATTTCCCTTTGTGAGTGAAGTCAAATCAGAAAACCTCTCTGAGCCTCCAATTTTTGTATCTTTAGGTTCAGGACGACGAAGATAATGGCTAAATCACTTGTTCCCGGGGAGGCAAAAATGTAAGTTGTTTGACTCCCACCCTAAGAATAATTTGAGAGGGGTTTGGCTGTTTGTTTGGGATGGTTGGTTATGGGTGTCAGTATTCCTAGAGGTGAGTAGATTATATTGAGAGTATCTTGATTCTAAGATACCCCTTCCTGCCTAGACACAGGTGAATAGAATGGGTGGCCGTTCAGAATGAGCATGTAGACTTGTCTGGAGGCCCTAAATTAAGGGAAACTAAGAGGAAAGCAAAAGCTAAATAACTTTCTAGGTAATATGAACAATATGAAGTGGTAATATGTGTTGGAAAAAAACATCTTAAAAGGGAGAAAATGGGTTTTATTCTTCTCAATGGACTGACTATAGCAGATGTCTTTGCAACACACACACACACACACATACACACATGATTTTAGAATTTTCACCTCTTTGAAAATTGATTGTATTTCTGGATTAATAACAATAGTAATAATAGTTTACATTTATTGAATATTTCTTAGTGCATTGTGGTAATAAGTGCCTTACATGCATTTGTTCATTTAATTCTCACAATAAATAATAATTATATTATATTATAATTATGAATAATAATTTTAATTAACATTGATTTATAAGTTAATTATAATATATTATAAAGTAATTATAATTATAATTAATTATATATTATAAATTAATTATTTTATATATTATAAATAATTATAATTATAATTATAATTAATTATAAATAATTATAAGTAATAATTATTTACTTTATTTTTAACAAATGATATCCTACTTAAATCCTGTAAGTAGGAATTATTTATTTTTATCCATTCCCTCACAGTGAGCTGGGCATTAGTTTCCTCATATTTGAAGTCTGTCTAATAGCCACAGTGAATCTGGGGATATTACAGATATTTAGCAAATAGAGGCCAGGGATGCTCTATGCCCTGCAATGCGTGAGGTAGTTTCCTAAAAGGTGAAGCTGGCCAGCTGGAAATGCCAATAGAATCCCTCCTGATAAACGTTTTAGCTCCAAATAAACCCTTAAGTTTCTGAGAGGCACCTCATCCACCTCCCATGTGACGTATTGTTTCCTATAAGATAGACCATTTGGATCCTTCCGACATGTGTTAGCTGCTGTAAATACAAATGTGTAACAGGATCCTTAATGATGGAAGTAACTAGAAGGTAATTTTAATGGAAGGTGATTATTGAAGCTAAGGTGGCCTGGGTTTTATCTATAGAGTCCAGTGGTTCTCAGACCTGACTGATCTTAAGAATCTCCTGGAAAGCTTTGAAAAAACAGATTCCTGGGCCCCAGCCCTGGAAATTCTGATTCAATAGGCCTGAGGTGGATATAGATGGCCCAGGAAACTTTGTTGTTATTCTATAAGTGATTCTGATGGTTAGCCAGAGTTGAAACCAATACTCACCACAATCTATACATTTACAAATGGAGAGTGTGAGTGCCAAGATGGTACCATTCTCTTCTTCTGCTTCTTCATTTCCCAACATGACACTGTGCTGCTCATTGCGAAAAGAAAGAGGAAGAGACAGAAAAAGGAAATGAAGAATATTCTGAATTTCTGAGATGAGTTAATGATCTCATGCCATTTTCCCCAGGGACCTTTGCTGGGCATTTGCTGTGCATTTAGAATACAGACTGTTAGGTTTTATGATGCTAATGCAGGCCCAGGACTGATCAGGGCACAGGTGGAGTTTGCAACCACCCAGATAATTAGGAAAGCTCAGTAAATAAAAGCTATAGCTTTAGTACTTGATTTCTAGGTGGGCTTGTGACTGTCCAGGAGTAAAAAGAGTTTATTCTTCTTTAAGGGGATGACTTGATGTTGGAAAAGAGGAGGAGTCAAAGGAACCACTTTCAGCTGGGGAGCCAAACCCGTCTCGTTGAGGGAGCCTAGAGCAAGTTGTTTTAATTTTACCCAGCATTTGTGGAGCTTCTGAGTCGCTGAAGAGAAAGCCCTGGTTGCACAGGTGACTGATTCATGCGTATTGTGTGTGTGTGTGCGCGAGTGGAGGTGTGTGACAACTTTAAAAACTTGGAGTTGGGAGAAAGTTTACCACATTTGAGAAATAAGAAAACAGATGCACAGCAAGAGATTAAGTAATTTGTTAAGGTCAAGAGCAGACCAGGGATTTAACCCATAGTTGTCTGATCTCGGAAGGGCAGCTCTAACCTCAGAAGGGCAGCTCCTTCTGTCCGCGCGAGGAAGGCTGGGTCAAGCTAGGGCAGCACAAAGAAAGAGCTCATTTAGGGTCAGCAGCCACATGTGAATCTGAAGATCATCTTTCCAGCCTCAGGCTCAGAACTCCGTATCTTGTTCCCATTTTTCTGGCTTACATGCTGGCCCAAGGGTCTGTGCTATTAGAGTCTGCCTCTGTCTCACCACCTTCCCCATCCCTCTGCCCCCAACTTAGCGTGGGATCTGGAGGCTGCCCCCAGCCTGCAGTGTGGGAAGCATAGCCTTATCTGTAGCTTCCAGTCTGGCTTCAGCCTTATTGTCAGAATTCCTGATTAGTCCCCATCCTATATTAACCTCCAGCTTTCCAGTCATTCTTTAGCTGCACAATTTCTGAAATGCCCCATCTTGTGGGGAAAACAAAATGAGGCCTAAGCCAGAGGAGACTCAATGGGAGGTTGTTTGGGGGCTGACTTGTGCCCTCGCCAGGACTGGTTGGAGCTGCTGGGGAGAGTTTCTACGCGGATCTCCGTGCAGACTTGCCCTGCATTTTCTTGTACTCTTGCAGGTGCAGGCCGCTCCCCTGCAAAGCATCACTCATGGCTCTGAAGAGAGTGACATGATAGAAGACATAATGAAGCAGTCAAATTTTTGGCTTCTGAGTCTCAAAGACCTTGGGCCTGAGGGAACTCAGGAGTAAAACAGAGATTACCAGCTTCACGGTACCAGAGTGCTGGGCCGAGGAGAAAAATGGAAGAGAAGGAAAAGACTTACACTGGGGCCTGAGCCTTGCAGTGGGGGAGTAGGCGGGGAGCTTTACATAAACCCCAATTAGGTTTGGAGGATCTGAGAATGGAGAAAAAGCCTGCAGTCTAATGCTTCAATCTTAGGTAGAGACTTGGGAGATTTTAGACCCCTGTAACAGAGATGGTCTCACCAATGTCCAGTAAGTGGTCCTGAGACAGCCTCACTCACCCAGCCTACCAAGCCCTTGCAGGGCTCAGCACCAGTAGAGTCATCCTTTTATTCCAGAGACTAGGTGTCAGAGGCAGTGGATCCTAGCCTCATCATTTCCCCCGCCCCCAGCATGATGTGAGAGCAGTGAGATGTCCCACTACTGGAGAGGAAGGCAGGGAAAATGAGAAAGAGCAGGACCCAAAGAGGAGTCTTGCTCTGTTACCCAGGTTGGAGTGGTGCAGTTCTGCGATCTTGGCTCACTGCAGCCTCTGCCTCCCAGGTTCAAGCGATTCTTCTGCCTCAGCCTCCCGAGTAGCTGGGGCTACAGGCGCATGCCACCATGCTTTTGTATTTTTACTAGAGATGGGCTTTCGCCATGTTGGCCAGGCTGTTCTCGAACTCTTGACCTCAAGTTACCTGCCTGCCTTGTCCTCCCAAAGTGTTGGGATTACACGGGGTGAGCCACTGAGCCCAGCCAAGATGATTTTTTTTTGAAAGTTACTTTATTTTCGTTTTTTGCAAACATAAAATTCCAAATGGAGAAGCCTTGTCCTCTTGCTGTTGCAGGACTTTCTTCACCACAGGTCTTACTCCCATGAGCCTTCCTCTGACTTCTGGCCCAGGGAAACAGACAGGTTCTCCTAGAGTCTGGATCCGCATCCAGCATCCTCCTTTCCTCCCACTTCTCCTCTGAGTGCTTCGGTAGTAGGTGGCTGCCTCTGACATCCGCAGCATCCTCCTTTTGTGAGCTGCTATGATTTAATCTCTGCAAGATTAGCCTTATTGTTATCGCTCTCGTTTATCTGGTGTGATCACAGCATGCGGCAGCTTGCTGAAAGGTACGGTCTATTAGGAGATGCTTGTTATAACAGTGGGAGGAGAGCAATAACACGTACAGCTGAGCAGCTTAGCATTTGACTGATAGGTACATAAACAAGAAAACACAGCGGCTGGATTCTCATGCTTCCGAGGAGACCAGTAACAAAAGGTGCTATGCTGTCAGTGTCACAGATTCAGTTAAATTAACTGATATCAATTAAATTAATTAATGTATTGTTTGAGACTTGTGGAGGACTCACGATGTGCTGGATTCTGGATCAGATGCAAGGGATACGGAAATGAACCCGACCATCCGTGCATGCTAGGTGCTCATGTTCTGATGGGAATATAGGCCAATAGGGCCAGAACAATTTAATTAACAATGGATTAAAAATTACTAAGTAGTTACTGTGTGCCAGGCTCTGTGATAAGTATGCAAAGAGAAAGCCTATATTTTCTGGACTTAAGAATCTCTCACTTTTTCATTCAAGGTGATAGGTGCTTTACTAGAAGAATTGACAAGGTTCACCTAATTCAGTTTGTTAAAGCAAACTAAATATGGTCTGGGAAGGACTCTGTACTTCTATATTTGAGTCCTTGTGGACGAACTGCAACCTAACTTAATAGATAGACAGGATTGAAAACCTAACTTAGGAGTATGCACCTGTAACAATAGCTGAGTCTTGGCCAATTTCAGAAGCTGTACTTCAACCACTCATACATTGCCGAGTGTTCAAGCAGTGTTCAAGTGAGGCAAACGCCAACCTGTAACCAATCCATCCATTCCTGTGTCTCACTTCTGATTTCTGTACATCACTTTACTTTTTTTTTTTTTTTTTGAGACGGAGTCTCGCTCTGTGGCCCAGGCTGGAGTGCAGTGACGGGATCTCCGCTCACTGCAAGCTCCGCCTCCCGGGTTCACGCCATTCTCCTGCCTCAGCCTCCCGAGTAGCTGGGACTACAGGCGCCCGCCACCTCGCCCGGCTAGTTTTTTGTATTTCTTAATAGAGACGGGGTTTCACCGTGTTAGCCAGGATGGTCTCGATCTCCTGACCTTGTGATCCGCCCGTCTCGGCCTCCCAAAGTGCCGGGATTACAGGCTTGAGCCACCGCGCCCGGCCACTTTACTTTTTTTGTCCATAAATTTGTTCTGACCACGAAGCACCCCTGGAACCTCTCTGACTCTGTTGTGCTTCTGGCTCTTCTATTTGCAAATCATTCATTGCTCAGTTAAATTCCTTTAAATTTAATTCAGCTGAAGTTTTTATTTTAGCAAATTCAACAATTATTCTAGGACACTATGTCTTGTCTTCTTCTTCCTCTTTTTTTTTTTTTTTTTTTTTTGTGTGTGTGTGTGACAGAGTCTCATTCTGTGAGACTCTGGAGTGCCCTGGTGCAATTATAGCTCATTGCAGTCTCAAACTCCTGGGCTCAGTTGATCCTCCCACCACAACCACCTGAGTAGCTGGGACTACAGGCATGCACCACCATGTTTGGCTAATTTTCTGTATTTTTTGTAGAGATGGGGTCTTGCCATGTTGCCCAGGCTGGTCTCAAAATGCAGGACTGAAGCTATCCACCTGCCTTGGCCTCCCAAAGTACTGGGATTGCAGGCGTGAGCCACTGAGCCTGGTCCTTATATTGTCTTAATGTGTGTGTATGTGTGTGTGTATATATATATGTCTGTGTGTGTGTGTATTTTATGTATATTGCTATTTGTTGGGGTCGGGGGAAAGGAAGGGGAGGGAGAAAGAGAGAGAGAGGAGAATCCATCAGTTTTCTGAAACAGCTCTCTAGTTTACTTCCATATTATTATTTTTGGATTCTGAGTGTTACCTGTTTCTCTCCAATTTAGCCATATACATCTGTAATAGAAGATCTAATAATGTTCTTCCCCTGGCGGCTTTCAATTTCTTCTTTCAAGGTATTAATAATTGTTATTGTTTATTAACACTTAATATGTGCCAGACTCTAGATGTGGCACTTTCCCTACACTGCTTTATATAAACCTCATGAAAAAATGATAAAGTAGAAATTATTAATTTAAGAATACAAAAAAAATGATTCTTGGAGAGGTTCCTTTGCCCAAGTTAACATAGCTGGGAAGTGACAGAGTCAGGATATGAAACGTGAACTACTTTGCTCCATGTACTCAGCTATTGTTAAACTTATTGATTTCTTTCTGTGTGTCAGGCCCTATTCCACGTTTAGTCCTCATCACAACACTTTGAGTAGGTAACTGTTTTGCAAATGGAGAAACTGAGGCTTAGAGACAGTGAGTAACTTGTCCAAGGAGGGCAAAGCAAGTAGCAGAATTTAAACCTTGGTCTTTCTGATTTCAAGAGTCCTCATGCCATACCTTCTACTGTACATTTAGCTAATTGTATCCAAGTGGGAAGAAAGAAACTAACATTTATTGAATATCTCATTAGCATCAGAACCTAATTTTTTCCCCCAGAAACAGCATTGTAAATTAGGCATTATTTCTCTTTACTATGAGAGTAGGCTCTCTGGGCAGATTAATTTTTTTCCCACTGTCATAGAGAAAGTTGAGTGTGAACTTGATATTTTAACTGGTGTATTTCTTCCCATGACTTCCCAACGAAATGAAAATTCATGTACAAAAAATTATTTTATGCATTAAATAGTTTTTAATTCCTGGAGCACTAGCAAGGAAAAACACTCATGACCAGTGTGCATTTAACCACTGATTCATCCTTCCCCTTGTGTTTCTAAGCATGTTTTAATTCACACAGATGAATGAGTTGTCATACTTCTAATCCTCATTGGGTTTATTTAAAATTAAAAAAGTGGTTTTTATGGTGTGAGGGAGGCATGGAGTGATCTCCTGTGTCCAAGACATAGCTGAATGCCCATGACTTGAAAATGTCATATATGAGTTGATCATGTGCCTACATAGAGGGTGAGAGTGACTTTACAACAGGAACATTGTTTTAACCTATCAAGAAAAAAAAAGAAGGGACTGCACCACATGAGTAAAAAAAAAAGTCATAGATAAAAGTGAAAGAGAATTCAGACAATGTGACGAGAAAGGATTGAAAGTGCTGAAAATGTGCGGTGGGACTGATAGGTATACGAAATAACACAGCGGTTGGCAACCCCAGAACCCACATGCATGAGTAGGGACAACAAGTTTCCGTGATCCTTCCACAGGCGTCGTTCCTCCAACTAAAATTTCCATTATTATAGTATTCAGGGTTACAATGCCTACTTAGAATGTAAGGACCATGAATAAACCCCCGAGACTTTAAGAGCCCAGAGAAAGTTGGGAAACGTACAACTGTTTTCTGAACCTTCCAAGAGCCTATTAAAAAAATGTCTGTGATTCAGAGAAATTAAAGCCTAATCAAAGTAGGCTGTTTTATTCATTTTCCTTTTTCTGTTGTTTTGAAGGAAAAGCCCGTATTTAGTGACTTTAGTCAAATGTATTCTATTTGCTGCTTCCTTTTATTGGATTCTGGAACAAGCTGATACAACCTGTGTGTGTGTGTGTGTGTGTGTGTGTGTGTGGGTGAGGAGACTATGATATTGCTACGATAAATATTACAGTGCAAAATCCTGCCAGACCATTTCCCCTAGTGATAGCTGTTTGAGAGTGTACTGAGGCTTGGTTACTGTGCATTCATGCCTTGTGTATGTTACTGTAAAACGAACATTGTGATAATCCATTGACTTAACGGGTCTGGAATTGGCAGTAAGTGAGAGAAGCAGGCTAAGTGAGGGGGCCAGGCACAGCAGTCATTGAGGGACTAAGAGCTGCAGCCAATTTGTCAGGAGGCCATCTTGAGTCTTCAGACTGTTCTTTGCCTGAGCCAAAGGCATCCCTGTCCTGGGTCTCTATGCTTCACAGGGTCCTTTTCTGCAACTTTTCCAGCTGTGTCAGAGCCCAAAGGGCAATGGGAGGTGTTCAGGCACAGTCCATTCCCATTTTTTTAAATAGGACATCCTCTAGCAACCTGGTAACTAGACTTCCTTGCAAAACTAGCCTGACCCCACTTCCAGGGTCTCTTGTTGGAGTCCATTCTTCTGAGGGGAAGTTACTCTGCAGGTGGGAATCCTCAGGCCCCTGAGGCAGCCGGGGGAAGGCTGTTAGTAGAGGTGTGGACAAAGCTTAGATGCTGGATGGAGTGGGCACACGTGAGCCTCCTTATGGTGCAACAGGGACCTGGGGATAGAAACAGAAGTGGGGTGGGCTCTAGGCTGAGGACCCAGCCCACTTTCTCTACACTGTCACCTTATTTCTGCATGAAATGCCAAAGAGTCTGAGACTGGTAAATTTGAACTGGCCTTACAGGTTAGTACGAAGGCATACTTGTCAAGGTAGAAAGATACAACATGTTTTACACAGAATTTGCTAGCTCAGTTGATAACATCAGTATATGGGTCTTCATTTGTATTCATGCCACAAGTCCTGTGAATATTAGATCTAAGACTGACAGGGACTGGCTGCAGTTTGGCGGTGGGGGGGATGTATGAGGCTTGTAGAGAGAATGTGGTCTACTGTTAGTTTTGAGATGTTGGATGTCACCAAAGATGACTTACCTGTTCTCTGAGAAGGACAGAATAATAGTAGTCCATGTGGGCAGAAGTGAAACAGAGTCCAGTTCATTTCTCTTTTTCTAAGGATGTGGGCTGTCTGTATTTCTTGGAGATATATTCTGTTTGGGCAGGAACTAGATGTAGTGGAAAGGGTATTTGGAGTCAGACTGATAAAGAAACTTTCAGTGGTACCAATTATTAACCTCAATTTCCGTATTTAAAATGGGGATAATAGTAGTGGCTCTTGGGATTGTTTTGAGGATAAGATGAATTAATGTAAATGACTTACTGATTCTTAAACTTCAATAAATTTTCAACCAGGAGCCCCTCTCTCCCCTTTCTGTTTTGATGAAAAAAACACACCTCTGTATTTCATTTCCTTGGATACTTGAAAAAAGTCTTGTTGGCTATTTAATGTAATTCTTGCTAATAATATGAACAGTCTCAGAAATCATTTTGAAATGTGAAAACAGTGTGCCTTAAGGCAATTAAACTACTTCAGGGTAGGAGGGTCCCTTTATTCCTACCCAGTGAGGGACCAACACCCATACCCAAAGGCTTAATTGTCTTGAGATGCTGGTCTCATTGCTCTAGTGTTGCCTTTGACAGATCAACACTGGCTTCATCTCAGTTATTGCATTTTGTTTTACTTCCAGAATTACCTGGACTGAGTTCAATGGCAGAGCAGTACTTGGAATGGTGGACTATCATATGGACTTCATTTTCTTGAAATGTCACAGGTTCTAATGTTCCAATTTTTCTGAGCAGACAATAGCATGATATTTAATTGTATGGGTCAACTTGGTTAGGTTCTAGTACTCACTTATTCAATTAAACACTCATATAAGTGTTGCTGTGAATATATTTTGCAAATGTGATTAACACCTACAATCAGGTGACATTCAATAACGGATAATATCCTTAATAATCTGGGTGGGCCTTATCCAATCAGTTAGAAGGATTTAAGAGCAAAACAGTTTTCTCTGGACCAAAAAAAAAAAGAAGAAATTATGCCTTTGGAGAGAAGCATCAGCTCCTGGCTGATAATTTCTAGCCTGATGGTCTGCTCTATGGATTTCAGACGTGCCAGCCCCTACAACAACAATCATATAACTGGTTTTACTTCTCTAGTAGAACTCTGAGTGAATTTGATACCAAGAGTGGTTCTAGAGACACTGAAGGGTATAAATTGGTTCTCCAATCTGATTAGATGTAAAGGCACTAATGACTCTATTTCCATTGTAAAAGTAGACACTGGTAGTCCGTGGAATGGTGTAGCAATAGAAATACGTATAATACTGTCATCAGATACTCCTGATCAAATGCAGATAAAAGGCAAAATCCTGGTTGATCACATATTTGATATCTTAGAATGTTTTAGTCAATGTAAGGAGTGTAATGAGATTGACTGGTTTGCTGCTAACTGCTGGGGAAAGAGGAAAAAGAAGAATGAACTAGGAGCTTGAAATTCCTAGTTCAAGCTTGAAATAAATGATCTAAATATGTTTATGTCTTCCCTAAAAGAAACTGTCTTAATTCATAGAGGCTGCTATTACAAAATTCCATAAACTGGTATTTTATAAGCAATAGAAATTTATTTCTCACAGTTATGGAGGCTGAGAAGCCAAGATCAAGGCAATAGCATATTTAGTGTCCAGGGAGGGCTCACTTGATTCGTAGATGGCCATCTTCTCCATATCCTCACATGGTGGAAAACGTGAGAGTGGTCTCTGGGGCTTCTTTTATAAGAGCACTAATCTCATTCAGGAGGGCTCTGACCATGACCTGTCACCTTCCAAAGAACCTACCTCCTAATACCTAATACCATCACCTTGAGGGTCAGCATTTAAACATATGCCTTTTGGGGGGTTACATAAACATTCATCTATAGCAGAAACTCTTACCTCCTACAGTCCCAGGGCTGAAATTTCGGAAAGCCAAACCCTGAATCTTATCCTGGGAATGGCTTTAATACAAGAACAATTGTGTTATCAACCTCACAAAGTTTCTTATGTTAAAGTGAGGGCATTGACTGGGGAGAAATGGAATTCAGAAAACTATAATGGAGATGTATAGAAAGATCCCAATAAACCTGAGAATACTGAACCCTTAAATTCACCAGGACTTCTTTGCCAATAAGAAAGTCCTGGTGAATGGAAGCAGCCCTTCCATCCCTGTCGAAGGAAGTTAACTCTGCTTTGTCTGAAGAATCTGTAAAGACCTCTCCTGATGTAGTTGCCTGGCAAGACACCACTGATTCTTCTTAGAACACATCCTCCACCCACTTTGCTTTTAAAAGTATAACTAGACATAAGTCTCAAAGGGTAAAGCACAAGGTGTGACCCAGAAGGAAGGGCACTACACACCAAACAACTACATAATTTAAAAATTTATACAGACAATAATCTGTGAGGGAATGGATATCAAAAGTGTGGGATAATATTTATTGACATGGGCCCACTAAGCAGAGATTCTAGATTCAATTTTTCAGCTTAAGAATTTAGAAAGGGCTCTTACAGTATGTTGTTAGCTGAAACGTGGACTGAAAAGTTGCCTAAATTAAATGCAGTCAGAACTGCTGGGTGTACTGCAGAGGAAGGTATCTCAAGGCGTAGGGAGATTGGAATGTTAGTGTAGACTTAACATGTAAGATCTGCCCATCCTCCCCGGGAGAGTTTAGAGGACTCTCCTTCCACCTTCTACCACAACGATGAAAAATACGTTTGTGAGGACAGCCCCGTGCCCTTGAAGAGCTCTGTGGTGTACTGACTCCTTTGGAGGCCAGCAATTACAGTGGGAACTGCAGCTACCAAAGCAATGATCAGAATACTCTGATTTGTAGTGGTCTCTAGTGTTGGCTAGTTGATCATGGTGTCTGTAGAAAAGAAATAGAAGGACTTTCTATCAAATTCTTACTTGATCTGTAAAAGTGGAGGAGCTCTAGGTCAAGGGAACTGAAGTCTACCTTGAATTACCAAAATAGAGTGTTATGGAGTAAATTGTGTCCTCCCAAAAATTTATATGTTGAAGCCTGATATGATTAGGCTTTGTGTCCCCACTCAAATCTCATCTTAAATTGTAATCCCTAGGTGTTGAGGGAGAGACATGGTGGGAGGTGACTGGATCATGGGGGAAGATCCCCCCATGCTGTTCTCGTGATAGTGAGTTCTAAGGTGATATGATGGTTTATAAGTGTTTAGTAGTTCCTCTCTTACTTTGTCTCTCTCCTGCCACCTGTGAAGAAGGTGCCTGCTTCCCCTCTCACCATGATTGTAAGTTTCCTGAGGCCTCTCCCAGCCATGTGGAACTGTGAGTCAATTAAATCTCCTTTTTAAACAAACTTCCCAGTCTCAGGTAGTATCTTTGTAGCAGTGTGAAAATGATTAATAAGAAGCCCTAGCCTCCCCACCATCCACATGACTGTATTTGGAGATGGGCCCCTTAATGAGGTAATTAAAGTTAAACAAGCCCTTACACATTGAGGCCTAATCCAATATGTCTGGTGTCCTTATAAGAAGAGGAAGAAACACCAGGGATGGGTGAGCACACAAAAAAGGCTGCGTGGAGACAAAGGGAAATGGCTGTCTACAAACCATGGAAAGAGGCCTTAGGAGAAACCAGACATCCCAACACTTTGATCTTGAACTTCCAGCCTTCAGAACTGTGAGAAAATAAATTTCTGTTGCTTAAGTGATCAGTCTGTAGTATTTTGTTATGGCAGCTCTGGTGAACTAAGATAGAGTCATGGGTCCTCAATTAATTCCCAGACTTAAACAAGTTTACAAGCCCAGAACCCCTAGAATGAAGGCGGGCGGGCAGGTGCCCTTGAAAAAGGATCCTGCTTTACTGCCAAAGATTTATATTATTAATCTTGATTCCAGCCTTCCTCAAAGGGACCTATGGCCTTTTACCATGGTGACTGTGCACTGAGGAACAGGAAGTAACTTTTTAAAGATTACTGTACAGTGGTTTTGGACTTCCACTAATTCTAGAAGACCCAAAACATCACTGTGGTCTACAAGTCAGAGCAGGGTGTTATGGAGGTCAGGTGATCAATGGAGTTTGAGCTCAGATTCATATCACCATTAATCCCACTGAACCCATCCTTTAGTTATTTCCTCAGTTCTGGTAGAATAGGCAAACTCAGTAAAGGGCAGAATCCATACATTGGTTCCTTGACCAGTGGAGTGAGGGTATTATGGTATGAAAATTTAAGTAGGAACTGCTAGAACTCCCTCTACCTAGGAAAATAGTGAACCCCAAACAACAATGCATTCTTAGAGGGATTTCAGAGATTAATGCCACCCTCCAGGACTCAAAAGAGGCAGGGGTGGTGATTCCCTTCATATCCCCATTTACCTCTCTTATTTGGCCATGCAAAAGACAGATGAATCTTGGAGAATGACAGTGGACTGTTGTAAACTTAACCATATGGTGACTCCAATTACAGCTGCTGTTCCAGATGTGCTTTCATTGCTTGAGTAAATCAACAAATCTCCTGGAACCTGTTATGCATCTATTGAACTGGTGAATACTTTTAAAAAGTGCTTGTTAGTAAAGACTCTCAGAAGACTTTTGATTTCAGCTGGTAGGGTCAGCAATACACTTTTACTCTCAAGAGTATATCAAATCTCATCCCTAAGTCATAATTTAGTCCACGGAGACCTTGATTGTCTTTTGCTTCCATAAGACATCACGTTGGTCCATTACATTGATAATATTATGCTGATTAGACAGTACAAATCCCTAGGACTTTGAAGCAAAATGCTGCCATCCTCTGTAAATAACCACTCTCCTTTCGATAAACAGCTTTTTTGGCTTGCTACTGGGCCTTAGTAGAGAAAACTGAACCAAAGGCCACCAATTTCCATGTGACCTGAGCTATGCATCATGAACTTGCTGTTGACTGACTCACCTAGCCAAGTTGGATGTGTACACTGTCATTCCATTATGAAATGGAAGTGGTATATGTAATATTGAATTTGAACAGGCCCTGTACATACAATAAGTTACTTGAGAAAGTGACCAAAATACACATGGTCCCTTCTCTTGCCATATTATTTTCTCTCTCCAAACCTATACCTCTGGCTTCATGGGGGAGTTTCCTATGACCAGTTGGGCTAAAGAAGAAAAAACTCAGTATTGGTTTACAGATGGCTCTACATGCTAAAGTGGACAGCTGCAGTGCTACAGTCATTTTCTGGGACACCCCAAAGGACAGTGGTAAAGGAAAATCCTCTCAGTGATTGCTCCTTTTGCTTGGAGAGAGGAATTGCCAGAGGTGTGAGTCTATACTGATTCATGGACTGTGGCCAATGGCTTGACTGAATGATGAGAGGCTTGGAAAGAACGTCATTGGAAAATTGGTAACAAGGAAGTCTGGGGAAGAGGTATGTGGATGAGCTCCAAATGGGCAAAATCATGAAGGTATTTGTGTCCTATGGGAGTGGTCACTAAGAGTAATCACAGCAGAGGGGGATATTAATAATTAAGTGAACAGATCTGTTCTGTGGATACCAGTACATTTCTTTCCCCAGGCACCCTGTCATTACCCAGTGGGCTCATGAACACAGTGGCCATAATTGCAGGGATGGAGGTTACGCATGGGCTCAGCAACATCGACTTTTACTCACCAAGGCTAACTTGGCTATGGCTACTGCTGAGTACCCAACATGCTAAGAGCTAACACTAAGTTCTGATGCAGCACTATTCCAAGTTGATAAGCCAACTACTTGGTGGCAGATTGATTACACTGGACCACTTTTGCCATGGAAGGGGCAGTGCTTTGTTATTAGTGGAACACACATTTCTTCCAGTTATGAATTTTCCTTCCCTGCATGCAATGTTTCTGCCAAAACTATCATCTGTGGACTTACAGGATGCCTATCTCCCATAAAAATATTCCACATAGCATTGCTTCTGATCAAGGGGCTCGCTTCATAATAGATAAACGTGGCAATGGGCCCATGCTCATGGAATTCATAAGCCTTACTATGTTCCCCATCATCCTGAAGCAGCTGGCTTGATGAAACATGCAATAGCCTTTTGAAGACTCACTTACAATGCCAGCCAGGGAGTAATAACTTGTAGTGCTGGAGTGAAGTCATTTAGCAGACTTTATATGCTTTAAATAAGCATTTAATATATGGTTCTGTTTCTTCCATAGCCAGGATTCATAAGCCCAACAAACAAGGAGTGGGAATGGACATGGTACTTTTAACTATTACCCCTAATGATTCATTAGCAAAAATGTTTACTTCCTGTCCCCAGTCCTTATTCTCTGTTGTTCTAGAAGTCTTAGTTCCAAAGGGAGAAATGCTACCACTAGGAGACACAGCAATGATTCCAGTAAACTGGAAGTAAATACTGCCTTGTAGTATTTACTTTGGGCTCTTCATACCTCTAAATCAATAGGCAAAGAAGGGAGTTACTGTGCTAGCTGGGATGGTTGATCATGATTACCAAGGAAATTTTGGGCTGCTACTACACAATGGAGGTAAGGAAGAATATTTCTGAAATATATGAGATTCCCTCATAGCATCTCTTAGTACTGCCATGACCTGTGGTTAAAGTCAGGAAGAACTACAATGAGCTAATTCAGGCAGGACTACTAATGGCCTAGACCCTTAAGGAATGAATGTTTGGGTTACTCCACCAGGCAAAACAAAACAAAACAAAAAAGACATGACTAAATGAAGTGCTTGCTGAGGGCAAAGAAAATATGGAATCGGTAGTGGAAGAAAGTAGTTATAAATATTCGCTATGACCACTTGAGCAGTTACAGAAATGACAGCTGTAATTGTTATTAGTATTTTTTCCTAATTTTTTATAAATTTGTGTATGATTATGTTTGTGTGTATATATAAAGTATTTTTGTTTTCTTCCCTTTCTTATTTGCTTATCATCTAACATCAGATATATTAATAATAGTTAAGTTGATATTACAGTATTTATGTTATGAGATATTAAGAAGGAGTGTGAATACCACCCAAGGACTTTACGTTTCCACGGAAAGAGTTAACACATTCTTGTTGGTACATGGGATAGTTGTATTCTGTGGTGTGGAAGTATTACTTTATTTGGAGATTAAGTATAGTTTAAGGAGATGTGTAGAAGTTCCAAGTTGACCTAGGGTGGACTGTGATGGATAATGTTATGTGTCAGCTTGCCTGGGCTGTGGTACCCAGTTATTCACTCAAACATGAATTTAGATGTTGTCGTGAAGATATTTTTCATTGTGGTTAACGTCTACAGTCAATTGACTCTAAATAAAGGAGACTGTCCTTAATAATATGGATGGGCTTAGCCAATCAGTTGAAAGGCCTTAAGAACAAAAGAACAACATTTAAGAAAAAAACTTAAGAACTAAATGGAGTTTTCCCTGAGGAAGAAAAAGAAACTCCACCTCTGGATGGAAATATCAGGTTCTGAGAGTTTCTAGTCTGCTGGCCTGTGCTAGGAGTTTCAGACTTGCAATTATGTAAGCCAAATCCTTGAAATATATATATCATATATGTATATATAAATATATACACACACACACTATGGATATATTGTGTATCTCATAAATATATATATACATACTATGGATATCATATATATGTGTGTGTGTGTATATAATATATGTATCCACTATGGATATCTCATATACATATTGTATATATCATATATATTATAAATATGTAGTGTGTGTGTATGTATATATATTTCAAGGATTTGGCTTACATAATTGTGGGGTAGCAAGTCTGAAACTCTTTGTACAGGCTAGCAGGTTGGAAACTTTCAGATAGAACCCCATGTTTCTATATGGAGGTGGAGTTTCTTCTTCTTCCTCAGGGAAAACTCTGTTTTGTTCTTAAATTTTGTCCTTAAATATTCTTTTGTTCTTAAGGCCTTTCACCCAATTGGCTACACCCACCCAGATTATTAAGGATAATGTCATTTAGTTAGAGTCAACTAATTGTAGATGTTGGTCACAATGAAAAATACCCTTTTATATATACACATACTACGGATATCTCATATATTATATATATATGTATATCAAATATGCATGTGTGTGTGTATGTGTTTGTGTATTTGCTAGAATGACTCACAGAACTCAGGAAAAATGCTATACTTTACTGTTGTTAGGTTTAGCCTAAAGCTGCTCCCTTACATATTTTAAATTTGGCCTAAAGGTTTCTCCATATATAGTGAACTGTAACCTAACTGGATGTGTAAACAGACTGTAACATACTCTTGTGCCAAGCACCTAGTTTCGGCCAGTCAAGAATGGCCAACTGTTCAGTGTTCAAATTAAACACCGAACTGTAACCAATCTGGCTGTTTCCATACCTCACTTTCATTTTCTGTACGTCACTTTCCTTTTTCTGTTCATAAATCTTCTTCGACCACACAGTAGTGCTAAAGTCTCTCTGAACCTTTTCTAGTTCAAGGCTGCTCGATTCTGCGTGAATCATTCTTTGTTCAGTGAAACTCTGTGAAGATTAATTTGTGTCAAGTTTCCTTTTTAACACTATTATAGTTTATTATAAAGGATACCAATGGATGGCCAGATGAAGAGGTACACGGGGTGGGGTCTGAAAGGGTCCTAAGCCCAGGAGCCTCTTTCCCTTGGAGTCGGGGTGTGCCACCCTTCTGTCATGTTTATGTGTTCACCAACTTGAAAGCCCTCCAAGCCTCCCATTCAAGAGTTTTTATAATCCAACCTCCAGCACTCCTCCCTTCCCTAGGGCTGGGCGGCGGGGTGGGACTGAGAGTGCCTCCCTCTAATCTTTTGTTTGGTCTTTCCAAGGACCAGTCCCAATTCTGAAGCTGTCTAGGAGCCCCACCAGGAGTCATATCATCAGCGTTAACATAGACTCAGGTGTGTTCCAAAGGGGTTCATTACGGACAACAAAGACACTCCTATTACTCAGGAAATCCCAAGGGTTTTAGGAACTCTGTGCCAGGAACCTGAGATCAGGACCAAGTATATATTTTTATTCTACCACTGAGAGCTGTTGCTGTGTTTTGTGCTGCTAGCCTTAGGTCCCTTTGTAGCTCCCTGGTTCCCTACTCACTCCCAAGCCTGATTCTTCGCCTTCTCCCTGATGGTTAACAGCAGCACCTTCCCTCCGACATCTTTCCAAAGATATCCTCCTTTGATTAAATCAGTTGGAGTTGAATTTTATTGCTTGCCATCAGGACCCTGGCTGACACGTGTGTCAAGAGCTGATGCGAAAGAACCAGTAGAATGGGGCGCATAGTATTGTTTGCATATTTCATTAGGTTTGGTGAGTTTGCAATAGTTGATGTGGGCGTAAATTTCCAATTTACTTCTCTAATGATCTCTTCAACAATGGACCTGCTCCATTTAGCTGTACATGATTATAGCTAAATGTTAGTTGTTACGAAAAGACCTTGTTTTGACCCCATATAAAAACAACATTCAAAATCAACCAGAGGAAAGCAGAACATGTGGCCTAAAGTCAGGAAGAAAAATCAGCGTGTAGGTTTTGGAGCTGGCTGCGTCCTTGCCATCATCTCTTTTCCACTGCCCTAACATTTCTCATACATTTGGCCACCGTTTAACATGATCAGACAAATATTATTTTAAAAGGACACGTTTTGAGTTAAAAATGACTCTCCTTCTTGGGTGTGTTTTGTGGTTTCTGCAGCTGGAGGTTACAATAGGCTATTTGATTAATGAGCTGTTTTATTGGGATGCAAATAATGCATAATGTCATAAGATCCATATGTTGTACATTACAGAGGCATAAAACTTACCTTGGCACAAAATGAAAAATTTAAAGCATCTCTCCTGAAAACATATATCATGCTGAACAAAACGCATGTGGGTATTTTGGTATTTATGAAGCTGATGAATGCGGTGCCAGATTTGTTTAGTTTTGATGCTACCTCTGATTGTGTGTGTGTTTGTGTGTGTGTGTTCCGTGTTCATCAGAAATACCTCTATGCTTCTATTCCTATTCAGTGTGTTCAGAACAGTCACAAACAGCCAAACAGCTGGTTCTGATAACACACAGTAGCTATAACCTGCATGATTTAAAACTAAAATGCTGGATACTGGAAAGAAAATGTGCTTATTATAAAAACAGTACTGGGAGATTAAACAGTGGTTGTTCATGTATCACTGGAGAGGAGGGGCATGAGAGTGCTCTATGTAAATACTGTTAATTGGACAAAAATCTCAGAGCAACATAGCCCTTTGGGGTATAGAGACAAACAATGCAGGGGGTGTGGGTTGTGATGGAGCACCAAAGATTTGGGCAGTGTGGGAGATTTTATATATCCAATGCAAACAGTCGTGAGGCCAAGCCAGGCTGATCAACCATCTTCCCACAACCTACACATGAGTAACTGCTCAAATATCAGCTCCTGCTCCTATTGTTTCTCGAAGAACTCTTCTCTTGTCCCCGCCTCCACCCCCAATGAGGTAATGTGAAAGAGAATAGTCACTCTCATTCACATTACCTCATTGTATTTTCTTTATGGAATTTTTCACCGCCTGAAATGATCTTGTTTACCTATTGGTTTACTTATTTAGTGTGTATTTCACATGACAAAACAGGCTTTATATCAGACTTGTAAACTGTAAACAGCTGTAAACTCAGATCCGCACCTGGAACACATTAAGAACTCAATAAATATATACTGAATGTTGAATTTGAAAAGTGGAGTTGATAGTAGTCCCTGCATCCTTCAAAGGAGTCTCTAAGGCTTAACTGAGCATCAGACTTGTAAGCTTGACATGAAAGCGGCTGGCACAGAGTAAGTATTTGGGAGCTCTTAGCTGGTATTATTTTTTATTTTTCATATTACTTATATCGGTAATGAAGATGATGATGATATTACATTTGCCACAAAGGAAGTATAATTGACGCCCATAGAAAGTGATTTGAATTGGCTACGTTAATCCATAACTTCATTTAAAAATGTTTGAAAATATAGTTTCTTGGACCTAGCTCAAGCGTTAGTTACACAGATTATTAAAATAGTCTGTTTGCTATGGAAGTAGTAACATGCACACTGTATGAAAATTATGACTCCATCAAGAACTGGGATGTCATAACCCAGACTTAGCAATAAAATTCTATGGGAAACAACATAGCCTTAGTTGAGCCAGAAACCTCCTGGGGATTATGGGGTGTCTCTTGGTCATCATCAGGCACATTATCTCTGAGCTTTATGTAAGAGCTTTCTCAGGCATTTCTGGCTCAACAGAATTGTGCATATCCTTGCTCATTTGACAGCATTTTACTCTGCATCTTTAATAAAGCTGGTCTTTAGGAAAAAGAGATAACACATTTCTTTTATTTACAAAGCACGTATGTAGGCTTTATTCTTAAGCTTCCTGCAGACAGTGATGAGATATACAGTCCTTCCTGATTTAAGTCCCACTCTCTACACAAAGTTGTGAATTTATAGCTATTTATTTTCTCCTTGATAGAATTGGGATGCAAATAATGCATACTTCTCTGAAAACAATGACCACTTTCCAACCAGGTCTGTCTCGTCTACTAAAAGGTTGGAGCATCAGGCAGTCCCAGCTGGTAATGGGTTATTACTGTCATGAAACATTCCCTCACTCGTTTACTGCATGTCAGAACTCCCGTTCACAGATATTGATTTTTGCACAGTAAAATTCTGATGACTTCCTCAAAAGGGCCACTTTTTTTCAGATTAACAGCTACTCTGTTAATGTCAGAAGACCTGTGTAGTTTTAAAAAGGTCTTCATTTATAGACGTCAAAAAGCATGTCTTGGCCGGGCGCGGTGGCTCATGCCTGTACTCCCAGCACTTTGGGAGGCCGAGGTGGGCAGATCACGTCAGGAGTTTGAGACCAGCCTGGCCAATATGGTGAAACCCCATCTCTACTAAAAATACAAAAATTAGCCAGGCGTGGTGCCACACGCCTGTAGTCCCAGCTCTTCAGGAGGCTGAGGCAGGAGAATTGCTTGAACCTGGAGGGCAGAGGTTACAGTGAGCCAAGATCATGCCATTGCACTCCAGCCTGGGTGACAGAAGGAGACTGCATCTCAAAAAAAAAAAAAAAAAAAAAAAAGCACGTCTCAAACAGGCCTCTCAAATTCAAAATAAAAGTAGTATAACAAAAGAAAAATTATATTTTAAATTAACTATCCAGTTTCACTATAGCACACTTTAGGTAATAAAACCCCAGGAATATGAAAACAGGTGATGTTCTTGTTATTGATGTGGTATGTTTATTTTGTGCCATTTTTACATGAGCAGTAAAAATCCAATGTTTAGTGTTCTTATAAGTTTTATTTATTTAATTTTGTTAGTGAACCAAGCTATGAGTTTTTTTCCATTGCAGTAACAAAGAGACAGGCACTGGTCATCATTTGCATATCATTAGGCTGTGTCCAGCAAGAGTCACGATGGAGAATGAATCTGAACAGAGCTAGATATCAGAGCTGGACAGAGACTACCTATTTGTCAAAGAACTATCTACTTCTCAAGCAAACGGGGGAGGGGGCTTTTGGGCCTGTGAGCTTCATCAGGTTTATCAATTTCGAATGAAGACAAGAGGTAAAAAGTACCCCAAGCAAGAAGACAAAGGACCCACCTGGATTAGGGAAGAGCTGGACGACATGGGCCACCAACCTGGGCCACCTGTGTTTCTGGGCTGATGGGCTTGTGTGTAATGTGTGATGCTGCGTTGGTCCTCACAAACCTGATTAGACTCCAGCAGTTTCAAGATCCTAAGGGTAACATTTCAGTTCCCAGGTAGCCAGCTACCTGTCGCCTCCTTCTCCGATCTCCTCCCTGTAGCCCATTAATTTCTAAAATTTAATTTTTATCAAAGTAATACAACAGTTTAAGAGTCGAATATTAAAGGGCTTGTAATGAAAAGCAGCTGCTTACACAAATGCAGCTTGAAAACATGGAGGGACTAGGGAAGAAATCCCGATCTCTCTCTTCGCTTACCTTGTGATCTTATACCATTGCCTCCCATTGGAAACAGGGGCCTTTGGATTCCACAGGGCAGCAAATGAATGCTTAGAATAACGGAAGCTGGGAAATGAAGAACAACCAGTTCAGGAGCTAATATCCATTTATAAGGGCTATTGTGAGAATTAAATGAGATAAATGTAAAAAGAACTCAGGCAAAGTAATTGGCTTATAATGGGTCCTCAGAATATGTTTCTTCCCCTTTCTCACCTCTTTCCCCTTTCTCATTTATCAAAATCTGCTCTCCAAAAGTTGTGATTCCTTTATTGCATTAGCTATAAATATCTAAAACAGAATTTTAGCAAGAGATAAGACTCTTTCAAAGCCTTTTGGGTATTTTAGATGTCAGTAACTCAGTGGATGGTGTTTTGGTGGTGGGTGGTTTAAAAACCTTTCACCAATTTATGCTTAGTGGAGCTTATCTGAGCAATTAAAAACAAAGCAAAGCAAACCAAAGCAAAAATAAAAAACAATTCATGAATCAGGTAGCTGTCAGAACCAAAACAGGATTTTAGAACTCCAGCTAATACCACGATCTGACAACATTTATAGAAAACCAAAGTGAGGTATAGAGACAACTTAGTTATAGCTTAATTGGTTCATTGGTTACAGAGCCTCCTGAAATCCGCTAAATCTCCGCTACTGTGAGTAAGCTCTATATTGGTTTGGCCTGTTGGACCCAGTGCAGGAGCCCATTCCAAAGCATTGGCCTTCTATAAATTGTATTCAACAGTAGGTAGGAAAAGGCCCTTCTCCATTTCTTAGAGTTCATGCCAAGGGGCAGTTGCCAATTTTGATTGCTTTGCTTTAGGGGTAAGGTCCTTCCTGCACTGCTCAGGGGCTCCATTCACTTTGCAGTAGGACTTAGTGTGGCTGTTCCCACAGGAAGGTACTGAGATCAGCAAACACAGTACATAAGTCTCTCTGGAAGCTGGGAAGTCTGGTTGCCCCAAACTGCTGTCCCACTGGAATGCAAATGGTCCCATTGCAAAGTACAAGCCTTTGCCCTCACCGGTGTGTTTGCAGCAGCCTCATACCACTCTGTCAGTGCCAAAGACATGACTCTCTCCCTTTCAAATGTTCTTGTTTCCCACCAGTACTACCCCTGATGCTGTGGGTTCTGATGGGCCTCCAGGCTCTCTTCCATTGCCTGTTAACCCTTCAGTGGATAAAAGCAAAGTTCCAGGGATTCTTTGGAGCAATTGCCTGAACCAAGGAGTCATGATGTTTCTCTAGCAGAGGGAGAAGCTTTCTTCTAGTGCAGCACCTGCCTTCATGTCTGGAGGCTGCCGTCAGAGATTTCCACCCCTCTGAGACTTTCCTGGCCTCTCTAAGTGACTGACTAGCAGAGAGTGCACCTGAGATCTGGGGCTGGGCTTGCTATTGGGATCTGGGCCAGAGTGGGAGAAGGTGGGGAGGTGTGTGCAGCCCTCACAGACCCTCGCCACATGAGTCCCTTGGAATATAGTTTTCTCTCAGGGGCTCCCCTCTACCCATTCATAATTCACTCCTCTCAGGTTCCTCGTTAAAGTAAAAATCATCAGCATTCTTTTAATGTGGCTTTTTGTGTTTCATTTCCTTTGTTGGTTAAAAAAAAAGTTTCCACTGAAACATTGTATAAGATTTCTATACAGTGCATACTTTTAAACATTTTGTTCCTATTAACATAAAATATTATTCTCATTTCCTCTTATATTGGGAAGAAAGCAGGGAAAAAAGCATTATAAAAATTAAAAAATAATTCTTTATTATGAAGGAGATATGAATGATTTATGAGCATAATAAAAGCAAGTCTCTTTGGTCAACATTATGAATTTAAAAATAAGACTTCTTTTCAGATTTTTGAAATGACTTGGATGACAGTAGGCACTAAAATAACAAAGAAGGCCAGGTTATAATGGGACATTTTTCCCCCTTTATTTTTCTTCCCAAGGAGAGATGGTTTGCTCACTTACCCTTGGGAAACAAAGTAGAGTCATCCCAGGTTAGGATCCAGGGAGCTCACATCAAATAGCTTGTTTCAAAATATGTCTGTGGGCCATCTGCACCCCTGACAGAGATGCATTTAAATCCCTCTGTCATTTTAATGTGTCCTTAAAGATCGTATCTCATTGAATCTTACCGGGAGAGAGGAAACAGGGGAATTGTCATCCCCACCCCCACTCACCTCTACTAGGATCTTCCTCCCAATGACACGGGAGCCCTGGCTCCTCCTGCATGCCCACTGCGCAGCAGGACTGTGATTCTGCTCTTGGGCTGTGTGTGTTCTCCTAGTAAATCCCCTCCAACTCCACCAGGTCCTGCCTATTAAATCCCACACTCTGAGTTGTTTTTCGGTTCTGGGTCTCGTGGTTCCTATCCCAGGGCTCTAGTTCTATACACACTAGGTCATATAGTCATCCCTCATCCTCAAGGGATATGTTTCAAACCCCAGTGGATGCCTGAAACCTTGGATAGTAGCAAACCCAATTGCCATCAATAGGAACACGTTTCTGTTCATGTCTTGCCCCGACAAACTTCGTGCCTTTTCCATCTGAGCTAAGCACTTACTGTGCACTGTGGCTGTAATTTTGCAGTTTGAGGTGAAACTGCAAAACTAGTACAGATTTCTTTTTCCTTGTTTACAATTTCACCAATAGAAGATTCGTTCTTTCTGTAGATCTTAGCAACCTCAACCCTGATTTTTTTTCTTTACTAAGTTGAGAATGTTCACTTTTTACTTAAAGGAAGCACTTCATGGTCTGTCTTTGGTGTATTCGAATGGCGAACATCACTACTTTTCTGTTTTGAGGCCATTATAAAGTAAAATAAGGGTGACTTGAACACCAGCACTGCCATACCTCAACAATTAATCTGATAACAGAGATGGCTACTGAGTGACTAAGGGGCAGGAAGCATAGACAGTATGGACACACTGAACAAAGGAAGGACTCGCATCCTGGACAGGACAGTGCCAGGTTTCATCATGCTACTCAGAAAGTATGCAATTCAAAACTGATGAATTGTTTGTTTCTAGAAATTTCCATCTAATATTTTAGGACTACAGTTGACCATAGGTAACTGAAACTGAGGAAGGTGAAACTGCAGATAAGGGGGGCTACTGTGTTGTGACTGAGGGTTTCACGAAGGGCATATTAAGCTGGGGGTATCACCAGAGGAGGCTGGCAGGCTGCAAGGGGCCTCTGGAATGACATTTCCTCGATGAATTCACCCTGGTTTGAGATCAGACATCCACAGCAGTGTAGGCTCAGAAACCAGATTCTGTTAGCATGCTGAGAACGCAGTAGTCAATGTCAATGTCAACCAGCTCTGGAGCCTGAGGCAGACTCTATTGGTCTGACTTTTTTTTAATTCACAAGAGAAACACCACCCTCAAAACACTTAGGATGATCGGATGATCGGGTGCGGTGGTTCATGTCTGTAATATCAGCACCTTGGGTGGCCGAGGTGGGAGGATCACTTGAGGCCAGGAGTTCAAGACTGGTCTGGGCAATAAAGTGAGACCACTGTTTCTATAAAAAAGTAAAATATTAGCCAGGCATGGTGCCACATGCCTGTGGTCCTAGCTGCGAGGGAGTCTGAGATGGGATGATTGCTTGAGCCCAGGAGTTCAAGGCTGCAGTGAGCTCTGATCGTGCCACTGCACTCTATCCTTGGAAAAAAAAGTGGGGGCTGTGGGGCAAAAAGGAAACTTGGGTTGTAGAGTAGCTCATTGCTTGCTTGGCTGATGTCTGACACTCACTAGGAGGCTAGCAGCCAGAAGTTCAAGTTTTCGACAATTTATTGAGCACCTACTTCAGGGCAGGACCTGTTCTAGGGTCACAGCAGTGAGCAAAGCAGACAAAAATCCCAGCCCTCAAGAAGCTTATACTCCATTAACTTTTTGAGCCCAGAGGCTGTGTCTTTTACCCCTGGGTACAGCCAATGTTTGGCTTTCCATTTTCTCTGCTCAGAGCTCTGGAAAGTTACCCGACAAGTGAAAGCATACTGCTGTAATTCTTGGAGGAATAACATAAAGAAAGAGCAACATGGTGATTTGACCCAGATTTTAAGCTCAAAAATCTCATGCATTGGAATAAAGACAGGACTTAGGATCTTGTTATGGTTTCTGCTCTTCCTTAATTCTGCTAACTTAGTGAATATAACTGCAACACTTAGTGAACATAAGATTGAAGGAATATGTGGAGAGGGACAGGCTACAGAAGTGAAAAAAGGGAGGGCACTGGAGAACAAGAGTCAGGTGGGTGGTGCAGAGAGTGGAGGGTTTGACTTTTGAGATCCATTATGAGAAGCAAGAGAAGTGAAGACAAGAGGAAGGGTTTGAAAAATGGTTGCGATGGCTTATGAACTGAGTTTCCTTTCATGCTTTTTGAATGGAGTTATTTTTGAATTACTTCTGATTATTAGTCTGCAAAGATTAAGCCATAAAGGACTCTGGGATATATTAAAGTTCATGACTTTTGGCTTAGGCTTCCACCTCAATATTCTTGAGCTTTCAGTCTTCTCTCCTCATTTTTCTCCCTGTAATTTACAGTTAAATAACATGAGCCCCATTTCCACAGAGCTTCAGGAAGTTCACTACTTGCTCCAATATTTATAAGATTCCAAAGGTGCTTCGATTCCCAGGTAGCTGCCTGTCACCTCTCACTTCAATCTCCTTCTAGCCCAATTCTATGCTTCTTAAATTTAATTTTTAATAAAGTAATGTATGCTCTAGTTTAAAACTCAAATATTAAATAACTTATAATTAAAAACAAATGTCCACTAAGCATCCCCTACTCTACAGTACAACTCCCCATAGGCAATGACTTTCAGCTCTTTTAGCCCTTGCTTTCTTGTACCTTCCTCTATATTTCTAAATAAATGGCCACATTGCTATTTGTTAATGTATCAATTTTAGACATTATATATTGACATTCTGTTATGGCAGATGGGAATTTAGCTCTTTCATTCTTCTCCCACCTTCATCCCACTTACTTTCTCTTTCTAAACTCTTGTTAAAATTACATTAAAAATGTTGGTTCAATCAATAGTTAAGATTGACATTACTAGGGCTATGAAGTAGAATTCCTAGCCAAGAACTATATAATTATTGTTTTGTCTCTTGTATATCATTTTGCTTTTCTTTCTAGAGTTAATATTTTCCTCATTTTTTTCATTTGCTTACTTTTCTTATGTGCTTATACATATTTTTTTCTGTGCTAAATTCATCAATACTGTTTTCCAAATGGTCAAATAAATAATCTATACATTGATTATTTTTTCATGAGTTCTTCTTTAGCTTCTTATGCTTCCTTCTCCACAGTTGCTCTCATCTGTCCTCTTATCTGTAAATTTTCTTTTTATGTTCTTGTAATGGATCCACTGGAAACCTGGTGATGTGGTTTGGCTCTGTGTCCCCACCCAAATCTTACTTTGAATTGTAATAATCCCCATGTGTGAAGGGCAGGACTAAGTGGAGGTAATTGGATCATAGGGTCTGATTCCCCTATGCTGTACTTGTGATAATGAGTGGAGTCTCACAAGATCTGATGGTTTTATAAGCAGTTTTCCCCTTCCCTGGGTACTCTTTCTCTCTCCTGCTGCCTTGTGAAGAGGTGCCTTCCACCATATTGTAAGTTTCCTGAGGCCTTCCCAGCATGCGGAACTGTGGGACAATTGAAACTATTTTCTATATAAATTACCCAGTATTGGGTATTTCTTCATAGTAGTGTGAGAATGGAATAATATACCTGTGAAATTCTTTCTTTAGTCCCTTACTTTGCTGGAGCATATGTTCTAAATCCTAAAAAGTTGCTCATGGTGATAATTGTTTGTTTGAAATCTTACTTTTTGGAAAGTGGCTTTAATCTGTCTTTATACTTGTTGGATAATATAGCTCAGTCTATAATGCTGGGCTGCAAATCACTTTGCCTCTGAATATTGAAGTTATTTTTCCATTGCTTTCTAACATTCAGGGTTGTTGTTGAGAAGTCTGATTCTATTTCATTTCATATCCTTTGTGAGGGATGTTTCCTCCCATCCCTAAGAAAATGAGAGGATTTTTAAATTACTTCCTACTGCTCCGAAGTTTTATAAAGAAGACCCCTTAAGTTTGCCTTTTATCATTCTCTGTGCGGGACACAGTGAGCTATTCTTTTACTTTGAGGATTCTAATATCCTTTTGGTTTGTAGAAATATTCCATTATAAATTTTAAAATTACTTCTTTTCTATTTATTTTCTATTCCATTAATCTATTTTGAGGTTTTCTAGTTCAACACCCTAAGATTTTAACATCTTTTTTCCTCGAAATTTTATCTTTTTGCTTTATTTCTTCTACTTTCTGAGATGTCTTTTTCATTTTTGTCATCGGACCTGTTTTACGTTTTAAATTTTTGACTAATAGATCGTGCACCGTGGCTCATGCCTATAATCTCAGCACTTTGGAATGCTGAGGCGGGCAGATCACCTGAGGTCACGAGTTTGAGACTAGCCTCCCCAACGTGGTGAAACCCTATCTCTACCAAAAATACAAAAATTAGCTGGGTGTGGTGGCAGGCACCTGTATTCCCAGCTACTCAGGAGGCTGAGGCAGGATAATTGCTTGAACATGGGAGACAGAGGTTGCAGTGAGCCGAGATCATGCCACTGTACTCCAGCCTGGGCAACGGAGCAAGACTCTGTTTCAAGAATAAATAAAAATAAATAAATAAATAAATAAATTTTTACTAATAATATTCCAGTTTTCTTCTAAGTGTTTCTTCTTCAATCTTAGCTATGAAGCATCTTGTCTTTTAAAAACATATATCCACAATGGTTTTTTAAAATCTCTCCAGTTTTATTATTCTCTCTTATTCACGAAAGCTTATAGATTTATTTCCTTCTTTTTATTTTTTTCAGTTGCTTTATTGTGGGGTTTTCCCAAATGTTGAAAGCTTTTGCTGTGTTTTGGGTTCTTCTCATGGTGGAGTGTGATGAGACTCAATGGGAAGCCTCACTTCTCATATCTGGCTGTCCATTAACAGGTAGCAGCTGATGAGAAGCACTGAAGGTGTGGATGGAACACAATAATAAATAATATTCAAGCTACTGGGATTCACAGCTATCTCCATGTCTAATATCAGTGTGTGGAGGCCTTTACTTTGGGCCTCTTAGGTTTGTCAAAAGAGGACTTATCTAATCTCCTGGCTGGAAGGGCTATTTCTAGAGATAGAAATATCACATAAACTCCTGTTTTCAACTTCTGACCTCTCTGTTGATAAATGTCTTGAGCTTTCTTCATATGACTTCTTCTGAGAATACATCACTGGGTCTCGTGTGTGTGTGTGTGTGTGTGTGTGCGCGTGCACACGTAGGTAGGTGGATGTGGAGGGTTCTTCCTTAGGTTGCTCTCCTTTGGGTGCTCTGTCTCTGCCCTAGAGGAAGTCATTGTTTCCTATTTGCTATTATTGCTATTATTCCTATCTGCTATTTCTGTATTCTTTAGAGCAAGGGTCAGCAAAATTTTTCTATAAAGTGTCACAGAGTAGCTATTTTAGACTTTGCAGGTCATTCTGCCTCTGTCACAATCATTCAACTGCATACTGCAGTGTAAAAGCAGCTATGGGCAACATACAAACGAATGGGCAAGGCCAGATTCGGCCTGCACGCTGACCCCTGCTTTAACCTGCTCTTTACCTCTTACTTGACAATTCCCATTTCTAGTTAATAATTCTTTATATTCAGTTTTCCCTGTCTGAATTACCAGTGTGATTTCTGTCTCCTGATTGGACTCTCACTGATAAATGATACATCATATTGACATTCTAGGCAAGGACTTGGCTTGGATGCCTTGGGCCATTGGAGAGGATCTGGATCTGACAATTCTGGCCAGCAGTTATGAGGGAGAGAGGAAGAAGGAGAGAGAGAGAGAGAGAGAGAGAGAGAAAGACAAAGAGAGAGAATGAGAATGAACAAATTAATGACAGCCCTAAATAATCAAACTAATATTTTTAAGCAAGACTTTCTTTTCTGTAGAAGGAAATTGTGACAGCAGTGAAAAAAAATTCTTTTTCTTGTCAATTATAAGCCAAAAGGTTCACAGAATTTTTCTCTAGTTATCCGCTCTATAATATATTCACGTTTATTTTAATTTCCCCAAGACCTTCAGGTAAAATCAAGAAAGATGTGGGGTATTTTTCCCGGGGCTCTCTCTTCTCCTCAGCTCAGGATGGTAATAGCCCTGGAGATCCTGTGTTGAATGCTCCCTGGAGTGGCCGTCTCACCCCCTCCCTACACTTTCCTTAGGCAGAGTACAATGCAATTGATTAGTTTCCCACTTCCTAAATTGCTGTCAAGTTCCAGACTCATCTCCCTGAGATTATTCCCATCATCTTTATTGGAGGTTTGGGTGTCTGCAAATTCTTCAGTGACACATTTACAGGCTGTCTTTTGCTTTATGCTCACAGATGGCTAATCACAATCATACTGTATATTTTACTAGTTTAATTCTCAGAGGGTAACCTCTTTTCCAGGATTTTTGTCTCCCCATATATTGCCAATACCAAGAACATGCTCTCTGATTAAAAAAAAAAAAGTGACAGAGAATGCTTGGCCCAAGGCTATCCCAAAGACGTGGCTCTGAGATCTCCTGAAATGCAGAACCTTGCTTGAGATGTTTTAGCCAGGCTCCCTATGGCTTTTAATTCATGTGATGAGTTAGGGAGAGACGCGAAAGGAAGAAACATGCTCACAGGCAAGCCTGATGTAAAAGCAACAGCAGTTGGCAAAGCCTTTGCCCTAACTGCCCATCAATTTTTCTCTTCATTATGATACAAGCAGGGAAGGTTGTAAGATCAAGTGTTTTAAGTGATGAATTAAGACAGATTGATAAGCAGAAGGTGCCTTATTGCTGGTGTCAGATTTAAACCTCTGAAGAGAAAAAGGTTTAGGGGAAACATTATTTTTCCCTTGCTTAGTTAAGTTGTGGAGTTGAGCGTTGGAACGGACCTGGATCACCAGCTGAGTGCTTTCTACTGCTCCCCCTCCCAGTCTAGACCAACAAATCCTCTTTTGTAGATAGAATGGAGGGACCAAAAAATGTCCCACAAGAATTTGAAATAGGTAAGATTGTTCTCTGAGAGTGAAGCTATAACACTGACTTAGATCAGTGTGAAAAAGTACAAAGTCACCTTAGAAATAAAATGTTTTCTAGTCTAAGACACAAAGATGAATTGACTGTAGATTTTGAAACAGGAAAATAAATAAAATACTTACCAGAAAGAAACTGAAGGTATGTAATGCCTGGCTAGGCTCCTTTATTTTGTGGGGAGGGACTTCCACCTGTGAAGTCCTCCCTCCGTCCCTCTCCCCACCAAAATGGGGCTACGAGCATCAATCTTTAGCATCTTTGCACTCACCTTGTGTTTTTATTCCATCCTTACCAAGTAAATGTCTGCTCATAACCTTGTTTACTGTGTGGATTTGCCTACAGAGAGTGGCTTGATTCTCAAACATCCCTATCATATCTGCTTGATGGCTATTTAATTACGGGAAATAAACAAATTAGCAAAGTGGTATCTGTGAACTTGGTTGATTGCTATCGGAAACTGGAGGTGATGACAATCCAGTTGTCTGCCTTGTTAGATTAAGGAACCCCCATAAGGACCAGCTGGACTCTTATGACACTTTTACGTAATCCTCACACATTTCTGAACCTTTTTCAGATTATGACATATGTTCATTACTTTTATTGCCTAGAAACTTAATTTTAGGGGAAAAAGTTTATTAAACTAGAACTATTAGGAGAAGAACACTATAATAATTAAGAGCTTAAACTTTGTGTTTAGACAACATGGACTGAAGCCCTGGTTCTCTCACCTTTCTTCATAATGCCCAGAGATACCTTCCCTTCCTCTTGCTCCTGCTTTGGCCATGTGATGTGCTTTCTCCTTCACTTTCACCTTCTGCAATGATTGTAAGCTTCCTGAGGACTCCACAGAAGCCACAGGTCTCTTTGTGTTCAAGTTGTTTCATCTATAAAGTGAGAATAATGCAAGTACTTATGTAATAGAGTTGTTGTGAGGATTAAATGAGATATGGTCATAAAATATTTATCACAATGGCTGGCACTTGGTAAGGGCTCAAAAAATTTTAGCTGTCTTCATAATACTTATCATTATCAACCAGTTTTTCTCCTTTTTAAACATCATAAGCATGTTACTGTCATCAGAGTTTAGATCAGTCCAAGAGAATCAGTGTTAGTAACTGAGTTGAAAATACCTCTGACCAAAAACAATAAAATTCTACAACTTTGTATTGAGTACCTACTATATGCCAGTCATTGTTCTAGTATGAATTAAAAGTAAACAAAACAGTAAAATGAAAATAATCTAATTAAACTTTAAAATTTAATTTTGAATAGTAATAAATGAAAAGAGGATAATAATTGTGAGATAAAGACTATGGTGGTCAATGTTAATTAATAGAGTCCCTCTATCAGTTTAGATAGAGCAGTATCAGATAGATGACAGTGAAATACTTTTAAAGAAAGTGACTTCTGGGCTGACACCCAAATGGTAAAGAGTCAGCCATTAAATATCTGGATGAAGGATTCCTGTAAGTACAGCCTAGAGGAGGTGCTATGGTTTAAATGTTTCCCCCAAAGGTCATGTGTTAGAAACCTAATCCCCAATGCCACAGTGCTGAGAGGTAAGATGATTCGTGCCCTTATGAATGAATGCTGATATTAAGGGATGAATTAGTTATCTTGGGAGTGGGTTCCTGATACAAGGATAAGTTTGGTTCCCTTCTTCCATCTCTTTCTCTCTCTGTCAGGCTTTCTCACCATGAGATGCTTTCTGTTATGTTATGACACAGCAAGAAGGTCCTCACAAGATGTGACCTCCTGTTCTTGGACTTCTCAGCCTCCAGAATCATGAGGTAATTAAACTGCTATTGTTTATAAATTACCCAGTCTGTGGTATTGTGTTACAGCAACACAAAATGGACTAAGACAGGAGAGAAGGAGCTTGACTTTTTTCTTGGACTAGAGAGAAGGACAGTGAGAATGGAAAACTATAATTGAGTTGGAAGGTGATATATATTGGATATGTGTCCCCACCCAAATCTCAGGTTGAATTGCAATCCCCACTGTTGAAGGTGGGGCCTGGTAAAATGTGATTGGATCATGTGGGTGGTTTTCTCATGAATGGTTTAGCACCATCCCCTTGGTGCTCTTCTTGTGATAGTGAGTTCTCATGGGATCTGGTTGTTTAAAAGAGTGTGGCACCTGCCCCACCTCTTGCTTCTGCTCTGGTCATGTGATTTGCTTGCTCCTCCTTCAACTTCTGGCATGATTGTAAGCTTCCTGAGGCCTCCACAGAAGCCAAGCAGATGCCAGTATTATGCTTCCTGTGCAGCCTGTGAACTGTGAGCCAATTAAATTTCTTTTCAAATTATCCAGACTCAGGTTTTTTTTAATAACAGTGCAAGAATGGCCTAGTACAGACAATTGGTACTGAGGAGTGGGGTATTGGTATAAAGATACCTGAAAATATGGAAACAACTTTGGAATTGGGTAATGGCAAAAATCAGAAGAGTGTGGGTGGCTCAGAAGCAGGAAGATGAAGGAACATTTGGAATGTTTTAGAGACTGGTTAAATGGTTGTGACCAAAATGCTGATAGTGATATGAACAATGAAGTCCAGGATGCTGAGGTCTCAGATGGAAATGATGAACTTATTAGGAACTGGAGTAAAGATAACTTTTGTTACACCTTAGCAAAACACATGGCTGCATTACATCCATTAGCTAGGGGTCTGTGAAAGTTTGAACTTGAAAATGATGATGTAGGGTATCTGGTGGAAGAAATTTCTAAGCAGCAAAGTGTTCAAGGTGTGGCCTAGCTGCTTCTAACAGCCCATGTTCAGATGTGAGAATGAAGGAATGACTTAAAGTTGGAACTTATATTTAAAAGAGAAGCAGAGCAAAGAGTTTGGAAAATTTGCTGTCTGGCCATGTGACAGAGAAAGAAAAAGCTTTTTTGGGAGAGGAATCTAAGCAGGAGGCTGCATAACAACTACTTACTAGAAAGATTTGCATAACTAAAAAGAAGCCAACTGCTGATAGCCAAGACAATGGGAAAAAAGCCTTGGAGGCATTTCAGAGACCTTTGCAGCAGCCCTTCCCATCACAGGTTGGAGGTCTAGCTGAGAAGAATGGTTTTGTGGGTTTATTAATCCATGCTCACACTGCTCTAAAGAACTGCCCAAAACTGGGTAATTTATAAAGAAAAGGTATTTAATTGACTTACAGTTCCACATGGCTGGGGAGGCCTCAGGAAACCTACAATGCCAGAAGCTAAAGGAGAAATGTCTTACATGGCAGCAGGCAAGAGAGAGAGTGTGTGAGTGTGAAGGAGGAACTGTCAAATGCTTATAAAACCATCAGATCTTGTGAGAACTCACTCACTACCACAAGGACAGCATGGGGGAAACTGCCCCCATGATCCAGTCACCTCCCTCCCTTGACACATGGGGATTACAGGTCCCTCCTTTGACACCTGGACACATGGGGATTACAATTCGAAATGAGATTTGGGTGGGGACACAGAGCCAAACCATATTACTCTACCCCTGGCTTCTCCCAAATCTCTCTTTTCTCAAATCTCTTCACAATTCAAAACTGATAAAATTTTACTTTTCAAAACCATGCCTTCCCAACAGTCCCCCAAAACCTTAACTCATATCAGCATTGACTCAGAAGTCCACAGTCCAAATTCTTATCTGAGACAAGGCAAGTCCCTTCTGCCTATGAGCCTGTAAAATCAAAAGCAAGTTAGTTACTTCCTAGACACAATGGAGGCATAGGCATGGGTAAATGTTTCCACTCCAAATGGGAGAAATTGGCTAAAACAAATGAGCTACAGGACCTGTGAAAATCTGCAACCCAGTGGAGCACTAATTAAATCTTAAAGCTTGGAAATTATCTCCTTTGGCTCCATGTCTCACATCTGGGGCATGCTGATGCAAGGGGTGGGCTCTGATGGTCTTGGGCAGCTTTCTCATGAACTGTTATTGAGTGCCTGTGACTTTTCCAGGTGCATGATGCAAGCTGTTGGTTGGTCTGCCATTCTGGGATATAGAGGACAGTGGCCCTCTTCTCACAGGTCCACTAGACAGTGCCCCAGTGGGGACTCTGGGGGCTCCAACTCCACATTTCCCTTCTGCATTGCCCTAGTATAGGTTCTCCATGAAGGCTCACTTTGCAGCAGACTTCTGCCTAGACATCTAGACATTAACAAACATCCTCTGAAATCTAGATGAAGATTCTCAAACTTCATTGTTTGACTTCTGTGCACCCACAGGCCCAACACCACATGGAAGTGACCAACGCTTGTGGCTTGCACCCTTTGAAGTAATGGCCCAAGCTATACTTTGACCCCTTTTAGCCATGGTTGGACCTAGAGTGTCTGGAATGCAGGGCACCAAGTCCCAAGTCTGCACAAGGACCACATCCTGCAAAGCCATAGGGGTGGAGCTGCCTAAGGCTTTAGTAACTTACTCTTTGCACCAGTGTGGTCTGGATGTGGGACATGGAGTAAAAGGAGATTATATTGGAGTTTTAAGACTTAGTCATGGCCCTGCTGGGTTTTGGACTTGCATTGGGCCTGTAGCCCCTTTCATTTATCATTTTTCTCTCTTTTGGAATGGGAATATTTACTAAATGCTTGTATCTCCATTGTAACTTGGAAGTAACTAACTTGTTTAGGATTTTACAGGCTCATAGGTGAAGGGATTTGCCTTGTCTCAAATGAGACATTGGACTTTAGGTTTTTGAGTTAATGTTGGAATGAGTTAAGAATTTGGGGGATTATTGGGAAGACATGGTTATATTTTGAAGTGTGAGAAGAACATGAGATTTGGGAGGCATCAAGGTTAGAATAATGTAGTTTGGATGTGTGTCTCATCCAAATCTCATATTGGAATGTAATTCCCAATGTTGGAGGTGGGGCCTGGTGGGAGGTGATTAAATCATGGGGGCAGATTTCTCACAAATGGTCTAGACCATCTCCCTTGGGACTGTTCTCATGATAATGAGTGAGCTCTCATGAGATCTGGTCATTTAGAAGCATGTGGCACCTCTCCCCTCTTTCTTGCTCCTGCACTAGCCACGATTGTAAGTTTCTTGAGGCCTCCACAGAAGCTGAGCAGATGCCAGCAGCATGCTTCTTGTACAGCCTGCAGCACTGTGATCCAACTAAACTGCTTTTCTTTATAAATTATGCAGTCTCAGGTATTTCTTTATAGCAGTAAGAGAATGAGTAATACATAAGGAAATGGAAGGAGGTGGAGTTGGGACAGAATTGTGGGCAGTAAACAAGATTTTAGAAAACAAGACTTTATGCTAAGGGGAAAGGAAACTATTGCAAGGTTTGAGGTAATGGAGTCACAGGTTGAGGAGTATGGAGGATGGATTGCCATGGGTTAAACCATTGCGTGGAAATAGGGAGACTGTGTGGCGGTTAATGAATTAGGCCATGTGAGAGAGCATAGTGGTTTAGGTGGGGTTAGAAACAATGGGAATGGAGAAAAATAGTTGAATCTGGGATGTATTTGGAAGTAAAGCCAATAGGACTTCCTGATGGATTGGAAGTGAAGTATAAGGGTCAGACGGAAACCCAAGATGTGTGCTAAATTTTTGGCTTGAACAACTACTTGAATGATCGATCATTCCATTGAATAAGGGTGGGTGGACCAAGATAAAGTAGATTTGGGGGGGAAATTAGGAATTTTATTTCAAATATGCTTAGAATATTTTATGTTGATTGAAAATATGGTTTAGGTATTTAGGTAGCTTTTGCAGGCAAATTTTGTGTTTCTACAGTTTCAAAAACCAAAATAATATTTTGAGGAGTTCTACCATTCTAGAATTCTTATGCTGGAAACTGCAACTTTTGTTCAATCCTTTGTTATTTACAAATATGACCTCCTCAATGAGTTGGTGATGGAGCTGGCCCCGGAGCTTGAGCCTATTACTTGTATCTGAAGAGCTATAATCCTCATTCGACCTTTTCTGCATTCCCAAGATTTTCTCCATAATTAAAACCTCTTAGGAAATCTGAAGCCTAAGAATCCCTCTTGGATAACAGGAGGATCGTGTTTTCATGCAAATGAAATAAAGAATGCAAAAATGAATGAGGGGTGAAAATAGATAAAGTGCCAAGCTGTGGAAGAATAGATTTTCCTAAACTCTAACAGCTTAAGGGATTGTTTGCCCATCTGTGTTTATTAGGATTGCCAGGGAAAAACAGATCATGTGATCATGTCCAAAGAGCAGACTTTGTCAGATATGAAATAATTATTTAAATGTGTATTATTGAGACCCTGTCTGAATCCCTGTTTTGCAGCCTGAGGGGTGAGGAGTGACCAGGGAAGCCGTTAGTGATTACTCAGAAACCAATACTACAAATCCTAAACAAAACTGTTCCATAAAAATCTCATTACTTACCCATGTTTTCTCTGAATCAGCATTCTGGGCACTGCCGTAGATATCTTGTAAATTACACACTTGTAAATTACCCATTTATAACATCTGTCAGTGGCAGCTACAGAAGCAGATAATTTTTTTCCCTTTTGCCTCAGCTCTGTAGCAGCTAGCTTTTAGATTTTGTTTTGATTTTTCTGAGCACCCTTGAAGACCTAAGACATATTATTGACTGGCTTGAAAGTATCTGGGACTCTGTTGCGATTAATCCAGACTGCCTGTTTGACCCAATTATGGGAGACATTGGAAACCAACCGTGTGCCAAGAATTGTGCTAGGCTTTGGGAATGGAGACGCGAAAGAGTCAATCCTTGACAAGGGTGCCTGCAGAGAGCTAGGAACATCAGTGAAGACAGTATGGCAAAATAAGAACTAAGGCTATGCAAAGGGTGTTGGTGAGAATGGAGGAAGTATTGAACTCAGCTTGGGTAATATGTAAGGAAGGAGAGGTCAAGAAATGCTTTAGGCTGGGCCCGGTGGCTCATGCCTGTAATCACAGCACTTTGGGAGGCCAAGGCGGGTGGATCACTTGAGGTCAGGAGTTTGAGACCAGCCTGGCCAACATGGCAAAACCCTGTCTCTACTAAAAATATAAAAATCAGCCGGGTGTGGTGGCAGGCACCTGTAATCGCAGCTACTTTGGAGGCTGAGGCATGATAATCTCTTGAACCTGGGAGGTGGAGGTTGCAGTGAACCAAGACTGTGCCACTGCATTCCAGCCTGGGTGACAGAGTGAAACTCTGCCTCAAAAAAAAAAAAAAAAGCTTCAAAGGCGACACCTGAGCACCCTTCTATGCCTCTGGTTGGAACAAAATGATGCAGCCACTTTGGAAAATACTCTGTCAATTCCCTAAATGATTAAACATAGAGTTACCATATGACCCAGCAATTCTACTCCTTGGTATCCGAGAGACATGAAAACATAGGTCCACACAAAAACTTGTACACAAATGTTTATAAAAACTGACTCATAGTTGCCCCAAGGTAGAAACAACTCCAATGTCCACCAAGTGATGTATGAATAAATAAAATGTGGTATCCATATAATGAAATATTATTTGAACCTAAAAAGAAATGCAGTACTGATCCATGCTACAATGTGGATGAATTTTGAAAACATTATGCTAAGTGAGAGAAGCCAGACACAATAGGTCACCTATTATATGATTCCATTATTATAAAATGTCCAGAATAGGCAAATCTATAAAGACAGAAAGTAAATTATTGTTTGCCTCATGCTGAGGAAATGGGAGGATTGAGGAAATGCAGCTAAGTATGCAGGGCTTCTTTTTTAGATTGTGTTCTAAAATGGATTGCGCTGATGGATGCACAACTCTGAATATACTAAAAGCTCTTGAATTATATAGCTAACTGGGTGAATTGCACAGTATGTGAAATAAATCTCAATGAATTTTTTTCAAAAAAACAATTACCCCTTAGAATGAGTAGGAGAGAGGACATTACTGGAAGTGACAATAATTAGTGAATTTACCCCATCAGCAAGTCCTCTTGGCTTTATTTCCAAAATGCATCTTGGGGCCAAGTGTGGTGGCTTGTGTCCACGGTCCTACTTACTTGGGAGGCTGAGGCAAGAGGATGATTTGAGCTCATGAGTTCAAGGCTGCAGTGAACTATGATTGCACCATCGCACCCCAGCTTGGGCGGCAGAGCGATACCCTGTCTCTAGACAAAGAAACAAACAAAACCAAAATTCATCTCGCCTCTATCTAACCCTCTCCATTTCTACTGCCACTGTCCTCTTCCAAGCCACCGTTTCTCATCTTGACCACTGTGGTAGCCTCCTAGCTATTTCCATTCCTGTCCCCTGTGCTGGAGAGTCTAGTGGCAACACAGGACTGCTTCCCCAAGGGGCTGAGAGTGTGGGAACCTGATTGTTCAGAATTCCTGCTGGGGGGTTCTGGTTGGCTTTGTGGGAGGCTGTAGGGAGGTGGTGTCGAACCTGCTCCTGTGTCCCTCAGAGATGGCATCAGGGAGGTTCTACCAGGGACTGCCCATTGTCCTTCTGTGAATCAAACTTCTAGGTGGCATCCCAGGCCACTGGGACCCCTACGGATGGTCTTCAGGGTTTCCTGCACTTACTGGTTTCCTGAAAACTGATGAAGCTTCTCTGACCTCAAACCCCTAGACCTTCTAAGAGTCCTTTCATTTCTCACTTCACTTCCATTTCTGCTTGAGGTACGCAGTGTGGTTCCACTCTTACTGATTCATGCTGCTACCCTCTATTCTCCAGACAGTAACCAGTATCATATTTTGAAAATGTCAGTCAAGACATTTTACTCCGTTGCTCAAAACTCTCTAACAGTTCCCATGACTTAGACTCAAATCCACACTCCATGCAAGACTCTTTGTGATCTGAACTCTGCCTCCTTTTCTTCCTCATCTACTAGCTCATGCCTGTCCATATCGCCCCTTTTCCTTTATCTCCCGTGTGTTCAGTCCATTGCCATTTGAGAGGCTTTGCGCATGGTGTCCCTTCTGCCTGGATCCTTCTGCTCAGTTTTTTGCAGGGCAGTTCCTTCTGTTACTAGGTCTCGGCTCAGGTGTCTGTCCTCAGAGAACCTTTTCTAGATCACCATACTCAGTACCACTGCTCTTCTCCATCTCATCCTCTCATGACTCTGAGTTGTTTTGTTCATGAATTTCCTTTCTTGTTTATTTCCTGTCCCTTTCCTAGAGTGTAAGCTCCATACAACAGAGGCCTTTGATTCATCATGGCATGCCAGACTTGAGCACAGTCTCTGGCACCCGGAAACCACACACTCTCATGCAGAGACAAGGAGGCATGACAGAAAGGAGAGCACTGAGAGCACATCATAGTTCGTGGTTGGAATTCCACAGGGTGGATGTGGTAGTGGTGGCAGAAGGTGAACAGTGAGGTTACAGAAGAAGACAGGTCACAAGGGGCCTTGTTATTTCTTAATTATGTAATCTTAGAAAAGCCATTTAATTTCTCCAAACCTTCAGTTCTCCACTTCTAAACTGGAATTTCTAAAACCTAACTTATGGGGTTTATATGGGTGGATTAAATGTACTCATAGACATGAAAACCTTATGAAAACTACAAAGTGACTTATTCATATATTTAGTGTTTAATATTACCATGAATCTACAGAGTCTAGGTCCAGAAAAGTCAGAGATTAAAAAAGATATGGTCTCTGCCCTTGAGGAGGCCACTGTCTGGTAAGAAGGAGAGACCCACAGAAAGTCATAAAACATGTCTTATGTGATGATGACCTCAAGCCCTCTCCGCCTGGGGTGCGACCTGTAGCTGTTTCTTATTACACAGTGCCAGTTTGCTTTGTGTCTTTGTCAGTGCTGGAACCTCCTCCAGGACAGTGAGGGGTCTTCATGTCTTTTCCAAAGAGTCCATGGGGTCTCCTCTGGATCCACATCCCCAGGAGGCCCCTCAGGCTCAACTTCAAAACTGTGGGATTCAAACACCAGGGCCTCCTGACCTTGTGACTTGAATTTCTTTCTACAACGGGTGGGTTCTTTATTCTCACATCATCTCCCCTGATGCTTACTCAATCAATGGCCATTTTGATATGATTCAGCTTTTTTTTCCTGTATTTTAAAAATTGCTATATCATAGTTGTACATATTTGGGGTGTACATGTGATTTTCTGACACATGTGTAGAATGTTTGTAAAGGCAATACAGGTAGAGCAAAATTTGACAAGTAGAAGAGAGTTTGGAAGAAGAGACATACATGCGTTGGTGAAAGGAGAACATAGAATTAAACCTGTGTGTAAAAAGTTAACCAATTACCGTTATTTGATGAGTACAAACTACTGTGACCCTCCATGACTGGGTACTCTGTTTTAGACCCCTTTAGGTTCCCAAAGCCTACTCATGTGCACAGATATCTCCTCTATAACTCTTCCAGAATTTTATTCCTACCCAGTAACTGTTTTGGGCTCAGTGTATGACAGCATGCCTATTTCTAAGCTTGTTTTGCCACTGGATCCTGCACTTTTAGGGCTGGGACTTTGTCTTGGTCACCTTTTACCCTTTATCACTGTGTATGTGCGTGGTGCAGAGTGAGAAATCATTGTTTACGGGATGGCTGCTGTGTGGATGGACTGTGGGGATGAGAGTAACTGCAAATCCATCCTCTGCACTGCTTTGGATTGAAGTAAAAAGGTCAAGTAAACAGGCTCTTTCTCTGTCTCTCCAAAACCAGCCAGGATAATACAGCTGCCTTCAGGACCCTTGGGTAAAGAGGAGGAGACGCTATGCTTCACTGTCAGGTTTATAGTTTCAGGATTGCTCAATGGCTTTTGTTCTCTCTTTTTACTGGGGAGTTGAGGGTTTAAGTGGGGTTGATTATTTTCCCTGCTTCTGACTCGGCCCAGGATTGGAACAGCAGTTGTGTCTGAGTGAGAGAGGAGATGATGCTGGTGGGGATGAAAGGAGAACAAGGGGATGGGTTTTGATTAGAAATAAAGAAAAAAAATACCAGGGAAGTGTTTTCTTCAAAGATTTATAACATGTTCACTCAATAATCCTTTATTTACTGCCTAAAGCTGATTTCTCTTGAAAAATTACTTTGGCATATAGTCTATAAGTAAAGGCAACTTAACAGATTGGAAAATTTTAAATAAAGAATTTAGAGAGTAGTTGTCTCCTATCCAGCCTGTGTGATTTTTTTTTTTTTTAGTGGGGGTTGGGGTGATGCCTGGGAGAATCAATCCTTTTGAAAGCCAGCGGGAATGTGATTGTGCTGACTTGGATCTGAGGCTGCTGTTGTAAAATCTTCATCTTTTACCTAATGATGCCTCCTTCTGATCGGCTCTTCTTTGGAAAGATTTTTTTGCCCCCTCCTAAGTACACATTTGATTGTGCATTTGTCAACGTGTTGATCAAGGGCTCTTTCTTCTTTTAATAAATGTGGCACATCCATTCCAAAGCATTCCTCCTATAATTAATAACAATAAAATCTGGTTACCCTGTGGAGAGCTGACACATTGAAAAAGACCCAGGGAAAATACAAGATGGTACCAGCAGGTTAACCACAGGGCTCTCTGCCTTCTCTTCTCCCCGCCCAGACTGCACCTGCTACCCAGAGACCCTGTCTGCCTTTGGGGGCTGCTTTTCCCCTCAGGGCTCCTCTTGATGATGTATTTGAATAGGAGAGAAAGCTGGATTGCAGTAAGATGATGTATCTCATTTAGGAGGAGAAGAAGTCATTTTGTTCAAAGCAATTCCTTGTTTGGTGTGGACAGATTGTTGTTGTTTTCACTATTTGTCTAATATGTTAACAGAGGACACTCTCCTATGGTGCTGTGTCCAGAGGTTGGCTCAAAGGGACTCTTCTTTCTAGATGTGAACTGGGAATTGCCCAGCTGATGACTGGTACATAATAGGTGTTTAATAAACAGCGAACAAACAGATGCATCCATTCATCCTTGTCTGGAGTAGAATCCCTTGTGTGTTCATTGTAATGTGTGTGGGAGAAGTTCTTTTGGCAAATATTGTCAGTAGAATCATCATTTGAATGTGGCAAGTTAGTCTAGCTTCCTCGATATCTCAAGTCTCCTCCTCCTCCTCCTTCTTCCTTCTTCCCTCTCCCTTTTTCCTCTTCCTCCTCTTCCTCCTCTCCTTCTTCCCCTCCCCCTCCCCCTCTTCCTCCTCCTCCTCCTCCTCCTTCCCCTTCTCCTTTTCCTTCTCCTTCTCCTTCTCCTTCTCCTTCTTCTCTCACTCTGTTCTTCAAGGCTGGAGTGCAGTGGCACTATCTTAACTCACTGCCACCTCCACCTCCCAGGTTCAAGTGATTCTCCTGCCTCAGCCTCCCAAGTTGCTGGGATTACAAGTGCCTACCACCACGCCCAGCTAATTTTTCTGTATTTTTTAGTAGAGACAGGGTTTCGCTATGTTGGCCAGGCTGGTCATGAACTCCTCACCTCAGGTGATCCACCTGCCTCGGCCTCCCAAAGTGCTGGGATTACAGGCATGAGCCACCACGCCTGGCCTCAAGTTTTCGTAAACATCAATATGTGTCATGTATTATGGATTGATATATAGAAAGACTCTGAAACTTGGTTTATGTTTATGCAGACAGAATGTGTCTGGAAGAACACCTGAGGCATTGGTAACAAATGGTAGTTGTTGCCAGGGAAATAAATTGAGAAACTGTAGAGATGGGAAGCAGACCACGTTTCACTGTATAATCATCTTGCATTACTGGGATAATTTCCATGTGACTATGATGCCTATACCAAAAAAAAAAAAAAAAACAAAAAAAACTTAACATAGAGATGTATAAAAGAAAGACTCTAATGGAAATGTCTATACACAGACACTCATATTCATTCTTTCTTTCCCCTCTTCTTTGGACTTTCCTATACTCTTCCCCATGTGAAGTAGAAAGTGACACTCAATGGGTTTACCTGAAAACTTGAGACATAAGGAAGGCTCAGAGAAGGAAGCCCAGGATATGGACTTGATTTTGGACAGTCCCACAAAATGAGGAAGAAACCTGGAAGTCACAGTCTGCCTGGCTCCAGACAGCCTGAGAAGACGCAGTGTCCAGTATAAAGGCTTATGAAGATTATCAGTAGAACTACACCATCAGCTCTCCCTGTTCTCAGGCTGTCAGACTCCAACTGGAAATACATTAGGCACCATTGGTTCTCCTGGTTGTCTAGCCTACTGATTGCAGGTCTTGGGACTTATCAGTCTTCATAACCATGTGAACCAATTCTTTAGAATGAATCTCTTTTATATGACCCTCTGTGAGACCAGACCTTGAAGAACAAAGGCTTATTGGTATTGTTTCCAAGAAAATGGAAAACAAATTTGTTTGTTTGCTTGTTGCTTGGTTTGGTTTTTGTCTGAAATAAGAAGAGCAATTGCCTTTTTCTAGGAAGAGCCTGGTTTTCAAGAAGCAAGACCCTTAGGCCAAGAAGGGAAAATGATTTATTTCACTCTGCTTAGTAAAATCCATGAGAGTAGGAAAAATAATCCTACTTGTTCAATGCTTACCCAGATACTCACACAGTTTGTCTTTAATTCTCATGGGAGCTCTGGGGAAGGGATTAATGTTACAATCATTTTCTTTTTCAGATGAGGAAACTGAGGCCATAGGGAAGTTATGTAACTTCCCCAAACTAGGTCCTAGAGTTAGCACCCAGTAAGAATAGGATTTAAACCCAGGCAGGTTGACTCCAAACCCATGGACTGGACCTCTGAGGATGTTGTTTTGTGTTTTGTGTAAGGGTGGACCACCCAGGAGCTTCTGTGACAGTTTTGGGTGACACGTCTGTCTTTGCCACTTTCTAACTGTATTACTTTGAATGAGTTGTGTAACCTCACCTTCCCACTTCCCACTGCCTCCTAAGCGCACTGGCTTTCTTTCTGCATCTTCTTCTGCTTTCATCTCAGGCCCTTTGCACTTTCTCTTCCTTCCACATGAAAAGCCCTTCTTCACCTTCCTTTCATGGCTGGTCTCTCATTATTGAGCACTCTGCTTAAATGTCACCAGCTCTGTCCCACAGCATCCTGGCTGAAGCGGTAATAAATCACACTACTTCATCTCTTTCATAGTGCTTATCGATACTTAAAATCACCTTCTTTATTTGTTTAAATGCTTATTTTTGATTTCTCCTACTAGAATGTCAATTCCTTGTGGTGATAGACTATGCCATTCATATTCACCACCGTTTACTTGGCACATAGAACCATGCCTGGTCCATAATAGATGCTCAGTAAACATCTATAAACTTCCTGACTTCCTGGCCCTCAATTTATTTACAGTTATAACATCGAGATGATATTACTAACTTCCAACATCGTTGTTAGGAATTGTGGGAATCCAGGCATCTAGCTCAAAGCTCTGTATTCAATAAGCAGTAGCTTCTCTGCTGGTCACTGGTTGCTTTTCTTCCCACTCCCCAAGATCTTGAAAAACTTTTTCACCAAATACAATCTTAGCAGCAAATCGGGTCCCCAAAGCATTACCTTGCCTGTCCTCAGTCTTGGGGAAAATAAATCACATTTTCTATTTAAGGATGATGTAACATCACCAGAAAAGAAACTTTATCTGTGTAGACTTATCCATCACTTCTCTCTTCACCCCTTCTTGCATCTCCCTCCCTGGGAAGGTGCTCGAGTTTACCATGTGTGTTATAATCTCCACTGTATTTCTGTCTGCCATGATGATTGATCTTCGGCTAACAAATCAGCTTGGATGGCAGCGCTGCTGCTGTCCTACTCTGCCTTTGATCCGAGGTGTGGCTCCTCTGTAAATCAACACGGGGAGATGACGCAGGCTGAGCTTCAGGAGACTTCTGTTTCCATAAAGCTATGCTCTGTGAAAGAGGTTGCAGCTGCCCCACTACCGCTCTCTTCTCCAGGGGAGGTGGCAGCATTTTCCTTTGCCCTAGTATTAGGGCCAGAGTGAATTTGTGCTTTAATGTCTGGTTCCTCTGCCTCCTTGAACTCTCATAAATCAGAACCTAGCGCAGCACATAGGTCAGGAAGGGAGGGCTTCCTGTGGTCTCAGTTTGGCCTTACTATGACTAATTATAATAATAAAAGGCTTGAAAAGGGTCTTTGAACATATTTTTGGTGGTTAAAATAGTGACACTTTGTTATGGACTTCCTCCTTCCTCCCCACCATTCATGCCGTAATAACGAATCTGTGGGGTCAGGGTCATTCGTATGATCTCTGGTAGCACCACAGAGAGAACCAGCAACCTCTCATAATAATGATGATGGTGATGAGCCCTAACAGTTATGAAACCTTACAGGTGCCCTGCACCATTCATCACTTTACATACTGATGTATTTAATCGTCTAGGAATTAAGAGGGAAGGAAATAGGTCAAAGACCCATTTGGTGGGCAAGTATGAGACTGTAGAAACAGAATTCTGATTTTAAAATTCAGAAAGGGCAGGGACCAGCATTTATCTAGTACATACACAAGATTTAGCATTTTTTCTAGAAGATATTCTGCCCACCAACCTTGCAACTTAGGACACCTCTTATCTAAATGTTCACAGGTAAAAATGGAATCTCAAGAAGATTTAGTAGCATGTCCAAAGTTTTACACTGTTGCTAAGTGGTAGAGCTAGGATTTAAATCAGGTTTGTCTGACTCTACACTTTAGTTACAGATAGAAATGGTCTGAACAGGGTCAACCTTGCATGTAGGTGATTGGATAAGAAGTTCACCTACCAGACAAGTTTCTCTTCTGAGCCTTAAAGTTTTCTTCTCTTATTAACAAAGAGTCAAACCAATCTCCACGCACCTAAATCTAAGAGTAAAATTAGACAAGCTTTGGCAAAGCCCCATGAAGCTGGAAAGATTGAACTATTCAAAGCTTTCACTTTGTCATTATTTGAGCTTCTAAACTTGTCATCTTAATAGTCTATTGAATTAATAAAAGAAGCGAATACTCGTTGACATTGACAGAGCGGTACACTGCATATTATATAAACTGCTCTGTGTAACCCCATCTGCTTGCTATAGAGACACAAATTCATACTTTTTTGCCATTCTAACCCATAATCGTAACCTAACATCCATTCAAATTAAAGCATTGTAACTCTTTTTAGGAGTAGGGGGGAAGAAAACGCTGCTGCTTTTTACTGGCTGATTTATTGTTACATGACAATATTGGGTATATAAAATTTTATATTGGTGCTGTCTTTTTCACCATAAGTCTTGTGCTGAGGAGCTGAGAAATTATTTCATTTTAAAAAGGACATTTATTGCACTGTGTAGGCAGATATGTAATTCCTTCCCCTAAGAGATCTGTGGAATATTTTCCTTCTGAGGTGTGAGAACTTTTGATTTGCACTTGTGTCATTTGGGTGCCAAAGAAGGGTGATTTACTGTTTCCATTGGCATAAATAATATTCTGTTTGTTTCTGCATCATTTTCTAACACCCACTATTGACAGTGCCTCACAGTTTACTAGGCAGAGAATTCAACCTTTTATTGTAAATGTCAGGGAGAAAGAATGGAAAAAGAGCTTTGAATTTCAGTCTAATGTTCAAATGGGTCCCCAGTCACACTGGAAAGAGATAATCCAGTTATGGTGGGATAGTGCTACAATGCAGCTGTTCTTTCTAGCTCATTTCTTGGAACCACTGAAACTCTTTGGAGGAACCTGGCAACCTTCTGATCCTTGCAATGGGATAATTCCCAGGATAATGTATGCTTTCATCAAACACCAGGCATCTTCTTCCATTGCTACTTCCCAGCCACCTATTTTCTCCTTTCTTCTCTACTCTGACCTTTGATCATCAATTTTAAAAAGTATAGTCAGTGTTTGAAAATACAATGTGGAGGTTTAGACATACACTTTCTGGAGAACTCTATAACACAGATGTGAAAGAGACTATTGGTTGCTGATCCAATGTTAATTTTATTTTTCTTCTTCCTTAGTTACAAAAATGATTTCACTTGGAGTAGCAATATGCTTGCCTGAGATATGTATTTCCCAGACTCCATTACAACTAGATTTGGCCATTCTGGCTAAGGAGATGGTGTAAGGGAAGTGGCTGTGCTTTAGTCAGGAGTAGGCCAGACTGGCCTTCTGGCACAGCATGATTCAATGGGTTTGGAGGGCAGGCACACAACCCCGCACATTATTTAACCATGCCGTGTGAGGTGCGGTAGGTGATCACCCACATGAGCTTGTGCTTGGCTCAGAGCCACTATTGACTGTAAAAGGTAGAATTACTCTGCTAACCCTGTACATACAGCTTGCTCATGCCCAGAGAGAGAGAGAGAGAGAGAAAGAGAGAGAGTAAAGCAGGTTGAAACCATCAACGATTCCTCGAGTGTTTTTCCAGCCACCTGACACTCGCCCACCAACTTCCCTCAGACCTCAGTTAGAGCCTGACAGGTGGAAATAGAAATTACTGGGTAGATCCTCTGGAAAACAGAACAGTGAGGCAGATCATTGGTGAGGGCCATATTTGCCTTTCCCTTCTCACTTCTACTTTCTGCCGGATTGTGGACAGATGGCTGGGTCTCTGGTAGCCATGTTGAACAAGGAGGCAACCTTTAGATATTTTAATAAGGGTAGTAGAACAGAATTACAGAAGAAATCTGAATGCCTGATGAGTTAGTGAAGCTACTAATTTATTTAAGCAATTATAGTCATGTGCTATTACTGACATCTGGGGGAAGCTGATCACCATGTTCTAAAGACATTCAAGTAGCCCTGAACGACGTCTGCATGGTGAGGAAATGCAATGCCTTACTAACAGCTAGCATTGACTTGCCACTTTGGAAGTAAAGTCTATCATCTCAGTCATGGCTTTGGTGACTGAAACCCTGTCTCGTAGCTTGTCTACAGCCTTATGGGAGACCCAAGCCAGCTAAGCTGCTCCTGAATTTCTGACCCTTAGAAACTGTGTGAGAGAAGAGGTTTTTATTCTTATTTTAAGCTGCTATAACACTATATAAACAATATACACTTGAATATTAGGTTTGCGTTCTTATGTGTGTATTTAAAAACTGATAAATCACATAATGCAAAAACCTTGACACTCAGAAACCTTATACACGAAAATATTCACCATGGCATTTAAAGTCTTCCCTCTTAAAGGCATCATAGGTAAATATGATTATTGTCTTAATAGCTTTTTAGCTATTCTTACAAATATAGCTGATAATAATCCTCAGGAATTTCACAGTCTACTAAATAGGCATTTTTCTTAACTACCATATGGCATTTCAGAATCAGACTAAAAAACCCATATTCTCTTCTCCTCCATTACTATTATGCACACTTCCCAGCTCTGGAAGGCTGGTGGCCCATTGGACACCAGATCACAGAGGACTAAAGAGCTCTTCCCTCTCCTTAATGACACTTGGTGCTTTGCAGGGAAAACCAGGCTTTGGAAAGGAGCAGGCCTTCCTAATATCACATTCAATTTAATTTGAGGGAATGAACTTGCCTTCCCAATTTAAAGTGAAGTCTGCGTGGTTAGCCGCCTGAGTTCCTGCAAGGTGCAAGCAGTCATTACTTCTCCAGATCCCTAGCCCTTTTCCTGCTTTTCATAAACACTTATTTAAGTTTCCAGACACCTGACTTAGCTTCACGATGGCCAGCAACTTCCTCATAGATCATGAAACTCAACTTCAGCTCACTGCCTTCTGAAGCTTCTGTAATCTTCCATTCATTACATTCCATGTTGACCCCCGTGCATTGTAAAAGTCGCCAGCCCAGCTGGAGAACAGGACACATAGCTCTCTAGGTTCCTTGCGTTGCAGCGTCTTTTAGGTTGGGTGTTAAGTTTTGAGATCCAGGTTTTATTGGTCATTTGATTAATTAACTGCCTATTGTTTGCCCCACCTACAGTCTGTCTGTCTGATATATAAAGTGAAGCTGCAGGAAAAGAGCTATTCAGTTTTCACCAAGGCAGGAAAGCGATGCTAGTGGCAGGGTGAAGGGGATAGCAGAACATTTCTGGGACAGTCCCACCCTTGTCGTAAGACCTGACGCAGGCCAAGACTATTATAGCCAAAGTGCGGTTCATTAACATGCATTTAAAACCTGTCTATTTACTCCAAGAATCCAATTCTGACTACATTCAGTTGGTAAATATCAGAGCTTTCAGCAGAGTAATGGCAAATCATCCAGCTGAATTTACTCAAATTCCCCTGATTAATCCATCTGACTGCCCAACCAAAGCTATCATTATCACTTACTCAGTGCCTTTTAATTTGGATTTTGTCATCCTCCTCCTTCTCTTTCCATTTGTAAGCACATGCTTGCAGGTTAAAAAGTTGAGGCTTCTGACCCAATTCTCATTTGATTGGATTTGCCTTTTTCTTTCTTTCTTCTTCTGCTTCTTTTTTTTTTTAATTAAAAGAGGGGTGTCTAATTATGCAATATGCAAACTTCTGAAGACAGAGAGGGAATCATCATTAGTTTAACTCTGGGCTAGAAACGTTCAGAGGCTGTGTAGATATTCCTGTTCTTATCTCTTTCAAAGCTACCTAGTCATATGCATTGATAATAGTACTTAATAACTATGTTATGAGGCAGACACAGTTGGATGAGAAATTAGGAGTTGGGGTTGAGCAATCAGAGCTCCATCTGCTGGATGGAGGGAGCAGGGCACTTGTGGCCGGGTTTATTGGCTGTCATCCTCAAAGTTAAGCAATCTGGTGGCAAGTCTGATTGGAAAGGCTTTTTTCTTCCCCCTCCCCACTTTTTTGGGAGTGGGATAGGTATAGCAGAACAAGGAAAGCCTTGCTTTGTTAAGATGCTGTTCTGCTCTTACTAAACAGATAACATAAAGAGAATCATGTACAAGCTATTCTGTTCATTGACATTAAAGGACAACTGCTCATTTTTCTTTTACAAATGGGAATCTTATTTCCTGTTCTCATCCTACGTCCAAGGTAGCAATCTCAAAGCAAAATGAAGTAAATGAGTGAGCAATTCAGATGTGATTCATTCTCAAACTCAGTTTATGTACCTGTATCAACTTCAACAAAGCCACTATCAAAAAAATATATAAACACACGTATGCACTCACTGACACACACAAATCAACATATAAATGCATATGCTTTCTTATTCTTTGATCTCATCTCACCTGCACCTTCCATTCACTGTTAAGGGAAATGAACTCTAACACACTGATGGTTTTTGACTGAGATGATGTTGAGTTAGGACTAGTACCTAACTCATAATTCGTGAAAAGTTTAAATTCAATCATTTATCAGTTAAATGAAAAAAAGAAAGTTGCTGATTGGATGCCAAGCTCTAGGCACTGGGAACACAGAGGTTGATGTGTTCTGCCACCAATTATGGAGATGACTGACTAGAGTTGGATGGAGATGACATATGAAGGAATCGACAATAAGATAATTATAAGAGTGTAAGAAGTGCTATGCAGAAATGAAACTCATGGATATATAGAGAATAATTGTGCAGGAAGTGGAGAGAGGGAATGATATGGAAGGATTCTCGAAGGAGGTGATACTTGAGCTAAAAAATATAAATTGTATAGCCCAGTACCTGGTAGTTGAAAGAGATCCAGTAATCCAGTTATACTTAGAATTATAAATATAATCATCATTTCTTCTACAGTCAGTAGAGTTCACAACCTGAAAGTGATCGTAATTACCCCCCTAGCCACTTTTCTGTGGCCTCCAACCAATGGAGCAAACAGTAAAGCAAAGTGCCCAGAGAAATTGCCTTTGTCATCCTTCACCTACAAATAAGACATTGGTGTTGCTAGAAAGCAGAGAACTGAACCGCCCATGCATTCAATGTAAACACCAAATTATCCTTGACAGGAGGCTTCAGATGAAGATATTTCCTCCCAAGATCCTGTGATATGCTGAAATTCCCTGGATATTAATAGAGTTGAAATTGACTCATTTCTCAGTAATAGCGAAATGAGACCTTCATTGTGGCCACAAAATGCATTTACGGTATCATCCCCAGTTGTGAGCAGGGCTCATTCTGGAGAGCTCAGAAAGAGAAATGTCCAGGGAGTCACGTAGATTGACGCTGCCTGTGGCCTTGTTTTGGTGAAGGACCGTACCATTTAGATAACAGTAGAGCCTGGGACATCTCATTGAGGCCCTCGCTCTACCTCACACCCACAGCTGGGGCAGTCACCAACTCCTCCAATCGTTCTTCCTTATCATCTCTCCCATTCTGTTGGCTTTCTCTCCATCCCCTCTGCCATGGCTTCCACTAGTCTTCCATCGGGTCTCTCTCTTTAGTCTTCCCTGACTGCAGTCATTTTAGAAATAAGATCATAAAGGCACAAACCATAACAAAAGGAAGTATTCCCTTTTGTATACTCTATAGTAGTGATTCCTAAATTACAGACTGAGGACTCCTGGAGCAATGGCTAAGGAAATATTGCAAAAGAACCCTGGATCTGCGGTCCATGGAATAGATAAATAATTTTATTAAGGCATATATATATTTTCAAATAGATGTAAATGTTTGATTATAAGATGCAAATTTAAAGTGTTGTTAAACTCATGATTGATTATTTCAATGTCTATTTATTAAATCAATAAATGCTAAAAATAGGTCTTTTTTTAATCCCACAGGGATCCATAATATTTCCATGTATAAGTGGGTCTTCAAACTTAAAAAAGGAGCTTGGAACACCATCATGGGGCACAAGAGCCATGATTCCATTAGCACCTGGCACAGACCCCACAGGGCTCAATAAATGCACAAGCCAATTGAGACCAGGGCCTTGTTTCCAGATTTTAGTGGGACCAGGGATTCTGCCCTTACTAAACAGTACTATGATCCTTGAACTAGGTCAGACAATGTAGAAGCAAGCTACCGGGGCTTCTGCTAGCTTCAGGTGCTGACGGATAATCTAATCTGTGCCCCATTTAGGTACTGTTTAGTCTTGGATGTTTGGTGGAACAAAGTATGCTCAGTTAATGGAACGAACACAAGCGGATTTTAAATGGCAGTTTTACAAATTTGTATTCCTGTGAAGGGTTGTGTCAGAGCTGTTACCATCTCTGCTTGTTCTGTTTATTCAGCATGAATGTCTGGAACATGCAGTTGTTCTGCTGGTTTTTATCAGATACGCCGTCCCAAGGTACCACAGGGAATATCTTCATTATTAACATAATAAGAGGGAAGCCGGCTGCTTGCAGAAACTGCATATTTCTAGAACTTGTGTTATGTTACATCCTGGCTGCTAATTAGGACCCAGCTTACAGTGGCAGGATATCAAAGAAAGAAATGATCCACATGGACACCGTAGAATGTTCTGACAGCATCCAGGGTGCCTGCTCAGTTCAGACTTTGCCTGCAGAAGAAAAAAGTTCAGAGGAATGGGACGTAACAAGGGGCCTCCTACCTGTGGATTACAGCAGTTTTTTTTGTTTTTTGTTTTTTTTTTATAGCCCAAGAGCTGAGCAAACATGTGCTTACCTCTGGCAAGAGACCACTCACCTGTGCCTGTCCATCCTCTTCTGTCCTGTCCCAGCATGATAGGATCATTTCTTTGCTCACTAATGCACTTAGCTTCTTAGAGGGGCCAGAAAAGGATTGTTATAAGAGGAAGGGAAGGGATTTTTGTCCCTTCTGGTTTGTCCTTAACATTTTCATTACCGTGATTAAAAAACTATTATATGCAATGTAAAATACAATATTATAAATATTCAAATAGTTCCCAAGTACGTAAATACAAAGTGGAAGTTCCCCTTCATGCCCCTACTTGATCCCACCTTCCCCTCCAGAGATAAGCACACATCATAGCAGTTTGTGGTACACCGTGAATCCATTTAGTCACAATGTATACTATTCTTTTTTCAATGTACACAAATGTAGTAACACTGTTCATAGTGCTTCTGTTATTTACAGTATCTTAAAAATTTTTCTCTGCCATGAAATGTATTGTCAATATACAACAACACAAACCACTTGTTATAACTGCTCTTAATATTTCAGTTATAGATGTATGTATTATAATTTATTTGATAATTCCTTTATTTGCAATTTAAAAAAAAGCCTTAGATGAAGAGCCCTACAAAAAGTTTTTGTGTTTTCTCAGCCTTTTAATTTTCTAGTTCCTGCTTTTCCTACTTTTCCTTGATATGCTAGCCTAAAAAATGGGCTCCCAAATATGTCCATGTCCCTAGAACCTGTGAATGTTACCTTATATGGCAGAAGGTACTTTGTGGATGTGATTTAGTTGAGATTCTTGAAATGGGGAGATTATCCTAGGTGATTTGGGTGGACTCTATGTAATCACAGCAGTCATTGTAAAAGGCAGGCAGGAGGAGTCAGAGTGAGAGGTGAAAACACCGTGATGATGAAAGCAGAGACTGGAGTGATGAGGCCCCAAGCCAAGGAATGGGGCTCTCCTGGAGCTTCCAGAAGGCCTCAGTTGTGCAGACACCTTGATTCCAGCCCCCTGAGACTCATGTTGGTCTTCTGCTGTGTTAAGTCACTAAGTTTGTGGTGATTTGTTATGGGCTGCATAGAACACTAACACACTTGGCTTAAATGGTTCTGTCTTTGAATAACTGGTCCTACCTTCTTACCAATGCTAAAAGATACTTTTGGAAAAATAATCTTGACTGTCATACAGATGTAGAAATGAACACATGCTACAGATTTTTTTCATGAAGGATCAGGCAGAGATAATTACTGGTTCAAATAAAGAAGGCCAAGCAGCACAAATTTACATGGAGTAAGAAATGTTGAAACAAAACTTTTTTTTTTTTTTTTTTTTCTTCACATAGGGAGCGAAAGAAGTCAAACCTCTACCAGACTGGACAGAATTTGCATGTGTATCTCTTACCTGCAAGTTACAGAGTTATCAAATATCTCAAAGATAATGAAAATCGAGAATCAGATAACTGCTTGGGTTATCTAGACAATAACTGATTTTCCATTGAAACACAATTTTTTCTATACCATTATCCTTTTAAATCGGGGATTGGTCAACTACAACCTATCGACCTGTGGGCCAAGTCTGGCCTGCTGCTTATTTTGCACAGCAAATAAGAAAAATAGTCTTTATTGATGAACATTTGCAATTGATCTGATCATAAGGAACACAAACTTTGAGTCCCAAGTTAAGTGAAAGGTTATCCCCAAAACAAAGAATCCCATTTTTCTCATTAGTAGACCTGTATTACAAAAATTTATACTTATCAATTATTATCATACTTTGAGTTTTGTTAATAAAAATCTAATGAAAATGTGTTCTCTCTTTTTATGTATGTATGTATTTTGGATTTTGCTTCGTTACCTGAAGAGCCCAAACTATTTGTTATCAGGTAATTTATGAAAAAGCTTGCCAACCTCTAATCTACTTTTTTTTTTTTTTTTTTTTGAGATGGAGTCTTGCTCTGTCGCCAGGCTGGAGTGCAGTGGCATGATCTTGACTCACTGCAACCTCTGCCTCCTGGGTTCAAGTGTTTCCTCTGCCTCAGCCTCCCAAGTAGCTGGGACTACAGGCGCATGCCATCACACCCGGCTTTTTTTTTTTTTTTTTTTTTTTAGTAGAGACAGGGTTTCACCATATTGGTCAGGATGGTCTCGATCTCCTGACTTCGTGATCCGCCCACCTTGGTCTCCCAAAGTGCTGGGATTACAGTGGACGGGAGCCACCGTACCCGGCCTACATCCTTATTTTGTTAGTTTTTCCTATTTATCTTATATTCACATCTCAGTATATTGATTTGCTGCTTAATTATGAAGCACACTTATTTACCCAAACTGTTGGATTATTTCTATCTATTGTCTCTTGTTGTCCCATGAGTCTCCAACAGGCTGTCTGATGACAGGTGCCCATCACCTGGGGTGTCGGGGGGCAAGGGGACGGTTACAGTGAACCCACAGAACAAAAGGGTCAGATTTTTAGCTTTTCAAATTGAGGTGGAAAGATACATCATGAAGAGCAATTGGTTCTCATCCCCTGGGTTAAAGTTCTCGGCTTGGAGAGGGAGAAGGGTAAAGAGGTGATACAGAGAATGTGATAAAGATGCGGGGCTGGTGGCTCCTGCGATGACGGAATGAACCCCATTTGGAGGGACTGTGTGGACAGGAGTAAAGTCCCTGGCCAGGAACCCCCTAGTCTCCCTTCCCAGCCTGTTTCTAGTGCTGGGGAACCCAGAGGAGAAAAGTCACCTGGTTTTCACTGTATTTCATGTCTCGCCCCACCAAGTTGAGAACTGCTTCAGTTGATCTTCTAGTCTACCTCCTTATCCTGTCATCAGCATTCACTCACGAGCCATAACCATTAAATCTGACTATTCTGACTATTATGTGTGGCTCTTCCAGCCCCTTTTGTTGTTTTTCCTCACAAAGTCATTCTCCAAAACTAGGGTAGGACTCTCCATATTTTCAGGAGGTTGTGGGAAAGAAAATGTCCATCATGCCCATGAGCTTGTCTGAATCAACTCGAGCTCCTTCCTGATTTCTCATGGGGCTGGCCCTCCACCAAGCCTTTCCTATTTTTAATATCTCTATTTGTCAGGGCTCTCCAGAGAGACAGAGCCAATGGGATATGGATAGAGATAGATAGATAGAGAGATAGATAGATAGATAGAGAGATAGATAATAGATAAGAGACTTATTAGGGGAATCAGCTCATGCAATTATGGAGGCCGAGAAGCCGTACTGTATTCATCTGTTTTTACGCTGCTGATAAAGACATACCTGAGACTTGGCAATTTACAAAAGAAAGAGGCTTAATTGGACTCTGAGTTCCATGTGGCTGGAAAGGCCTCACAATCATGGTGGAAGTCTAGGAGGGGCAAGTCCCATTTTATGTGTATGGCAGCAGGCAAAGAGAGAGCTTGTGCAGAGAAACGTCTGTTTTTAAAATCATCAGATCTCATGAGACTCATTCACTATCATGAGAACAGCTCCGGAATGATCCACCCCCGTAATTCAATCACTTCCCACCAGGTTCTTCCCACGACAGGTGAGAATTGTGGGAGTTACAATTCAAGATGAGATTTGGGTGGAGACACAGCCAAATCATATCAGCTACGATAGCCATCTGCAAGCTGGAGAGTCTGGAATGCCTGCAGCATGGCTCGGTCTAAGTCTGAAAGCCTCAGAACCAGGGAGGCTGATGATGTAACCCTTAGTCTGAGGCTGAAGGCCTGAGAACATGGGGAGGCCCTTGGCGCAAGTTCTAGAGGCAAAAGGCCAGAGAGCCTGGAGTTTTGATGTCCAAGGGCAAGAGAAGAAGGATTTTCCAGCTTTAGGAGAGAGAAAGAAGGAACTCACCATTCCTCTGCCTGTTTGTTCGAACCGGGCCCCCAGATGATTGGATGCCTGTCCACACTGAGGGCAGATCTTCCCCACTCAGTCTACCAGCTCACACGCCAGTCTCCTCTAGAAATATCCTCACAGGCACACTCAGAAATAATGCTTGGCCAGCTCTCTAGGTTTTGCTTAATCCAGTCAAGTTGACACCTAAAATTGCACTATCTCTATTCATAAGTCTGAGAGGGATCCATTTTACCTGTGGCCCATTGATTTAAACAGAAGGTGAGGGGCAGTTTAATGGATGCTCGAGTTGTAAAGGCCAAGACTTGCCTTTTAACTCGTGTCTCCAAACTGCCAAACAATTTTCTAGTCATTATTTTCCCAAAGACTCATCTTCGTACTACATGAAGTGAACGCTTCGTGTTTTGGAATTTCTTCTTCTGTTTACTTATATTTAGCATATCCATCAGGGTACAGTAAGAAGGCAGAAACCACACCAGTAATTTGAACAGGGAAAAGCTCATGTAAAAATTATTAACTACTAAGACGTGGTTATCTAACACAAGAGGTAAAAGAAGGCACTGCGGAATTAGGAATACCAAATTCAGCAAAAGGAGCCATTATCTCTGGAGTTGAGGGAGAGAACACATACACAAAAACTTAGGAGATCCAGTCTCCACCCCCACATATATACATGAAGTTAAGCTTCAGAACTTGATGAAGAGGTATTTGTTACCACAGGACCATGCAACCTGGTGGCAGTGAAGAAATCGTCCAGCGGGCTCAGGCTAGGGCTAGTTTTTAGGAATAGCTTACTAAAGGGTGGGGTTGTCTGGAGCTGGTCTACAGGGCCAGTCTAATGGTAGCCAAGAACTTCACAGTAGAGTGCCAGTGGGTCAGAGCTGGTTTCCATGAAGCAGCCTATGAAGTGGCAGAAAAACTTCTCAGAGAGTGAGCACTTTTGGCCTCTGATGTACTGGTCCTCTGGAAGCTGTTCTGGTAGGAACAAAATCACAAGAGAATTGGAAATAGAAGCTCCTTCCCTTGTGATGGCCAGGCAGCAGGCATAGGAGAAATGTTTACAGGGTCCAGTGCCAGTATCACCAAGCAGGGTAAAGACAGCTGGATTGGTAGCTAAAAGACAATATGTTGATAACTGTTGCATTCACCCAAAATAAATAATGAAAAATGAGGCATCATGATTAATGAGATAAGAAGAATGTGCAGTGGGCTGAAGGCACAGGCAAATGCTTAAGATTTGGAATGCAATTTATTGCTCTACAACTTGCTTTTCTCATTTAAAAATATACTGTGCACATCTTTCATTGTCAGTGCATATAGATCTCTTGCTTTCTTTTAGTAGCTGCAAGGTATTCCACTGTATGGATGTCCTAGAATTTAATTTACTATTTTCTTACTGATGGACATTGAGGTGCTTTCAACGTTTTCATTAAAATAAATAAATGTGTCAAACACATTCTTGCTATTTTACTTAAAACCAATATATATGCATACAAACATTCTCAAGGGATTTACACCTAAATATTTACAGTGGTTGTCTTCAGAGGTGGGAGAGTTTGGAGAATATCTTTCTACTTTATTCATAGCTGTACTGATTAAATTTTTTATAAGCATATATCTTTTTTTTGTAATTAGAAATTTAAAAAAGATGTTTCAATGTTGAAAAGAAGTGCAATTTAATTAAAAGTTGTAAACTGCCACTGACATTCTGTTTAAAGGCTCAGGTATTCATATGACAAACATTATTTTGGTTCTTTTGGAAGGAGCAACAGTTGTTAGCTGCTGTTTCAGGGTCTGATCAAAGCAGCACAAATGTGTTTTCAGTGGCTCATTATCAGATATTGTGTCTGGATAGCAGGGAAAATGTTTCCTCTTATTTAGACATCTTTCCAGGTGTTCAGAATGATGGAATCTGGGGAGAAAGGCTGACTTCATTCACATTTTCTCAATTGCAAGTTCTCTTTTTCTTTTAGAAAAAAGGCTCAGCGCTGTGAAGACTGATTGCCACCTCCCCCTTCCCGAGCAATCTTGTGGAGATCTGGTCAGAGAAGCTGTTCCATCTCCCACAAACCTGGTGGCTCAGAAGCAAAGGTGGAGGCTGCAGGCCTCATGTCAGGACCAGATCCACGAAAATAAAAACACTCCCCCTAGTCTGGATGCCCTGGGTGCCTTGCAATTGAGAAAATGTGAATGAAACCATGGAATACTATGCAGCCATAAAAAGGAATGAAATTATGTCTTTTGTAGGAACATGAATGGAGCTAGAAGCCATTATCCTCAGCAAACTAACACACGAACAGAAAACCAAACACCACATGTTCTCACTTATAAGTGGGAACTGAAGAATGAGAACACATGGACACAGGGAGGGGAAAAACACACATGGGGGGCCTGTTGGGGGGTGGGGGAAGGGAGAGCATTGGAAAAATAGCTAATGCATGCTGGGCTTAAATTCTAGGGGATGGGTTGATAGGTGCAGGAAACCACCATGGCACACATTTACCTATGTAACAAACCTGCACATCCTGCATATGTACCTCAGAACTTAAAATAAAAATTCAAATAAAAAAATGAGTATTAGATTTGAAAGGGTTTCATCATCTAACAAGAGCTCTTTGAAGCTTACAGATAAACTCATTTTCCTGACAATCTGCAATGAAAATTCTGCATCAGGGTAGAGCCTGTGTGACTAGCTTTGTTTTGATGAAGGGTTTACTCCCTGCCCCAAAGGGTGACTGGAACAGTAAGGCTGGACCTTTGTGTGTCTGTGTGTGAAAAATCCTAAAGGAACCTGGATAAGTGTAAATGGAGATTGCGCAGGAGTTGAGGCCTTGTGCCAGGGCACTCACCTTTGCTGAGTGTGCACTGAAGCTGCAACACCTTTGGGATTTGGGTGTTGTAGGTGAGGTAATGCTTTATTTCTTCCTTTAACAGACTTCTAGTGACATTCAGGGAAGGGGCAGATGTCCCTCCTCCAGCTGGTAGGGCAACAGACATTAGGAAGCAGGACCACAATGGGAAGACAATAAATACCACAATGACAGGGTTTCCTTGGGATAAAAAAATATCAGCTGTAGCTAACATAGGCAAATAATAACCATCATTTTGAGATAGCAAGATTTGGCCTTCAGACCCTTTGCTTTCTCCTTGGCACTGAAAATAGTCCTTTCTGTTGGACTTGTCAGATGTTTTCGAGCATCCTGCAGCTACAAATAGCGGGGCAGTCTGCCTGGTGAGATGGACCTTTAGCCTGACCATCACCTTGTTTTGTAAGCATTAAAAATATAAAGAAAGAAAAAGGATGAGAAGCACTTGAAGAGACAACCACTTTCCTTTCTGGCATTTCTTTATTTTGCCCCACATTTCTTTTCAGTGGAATCATACTAAAAACTTTTTACTGTCAGAAGCATGAGGAAAGCACAACAATGAATATGAATTAAATGTTTATTTGGGAGCAAAACCTTGGGGAGTCAGATGATTTCAGAGATTTTCTGTCTTTTTTACTCCTCTGCCATTCTCAAAAGGGACGCCACTGATCATCTTTACAGGAACACTGGGGAACACAGTGTAATTATTGTTTGTGCACTAGCTAGACCTGGCATTTGGAGCAGAATGTAAAGACAGCATTATTCAAGAAGTAGAACGAATCAACCAAGGATGGAAAGGTGTGTGAGGCTAATGAAATAGCCATGGATGTTTATTTGGGAGCGAGTGCAGATCAACACTCTCCAACTGTGCCTCTGGCCGCAGGGTCCCCTCCTCGCCAAGCAGGTTGGGCGCTGACATTTGGGCATTTGAAGGAGGCCGCAGAGAACTCACCTGTGGAGCTTGAGAAAACAGGGTTGCTGGGTCAGGGGAAGCACTTGGGATCTGTGCTGCGTTGTAATTCCTGGCAGCAGCCTCAGGTTAGGAGTGAGCTTCCCATCACAAACAGGTAGCCTCTCTAGCCACCTCTCCTCTTCCAAATTCTGTAAGTCCTGGGTTCCCATCAGACCTTGGGTTGAAAAATGACTTCTGCTGTTTTGGCATTTCCCCTGCTTTTTCTGGCTTCATTTACTTCACTTTTCTGTTCTACCTTGTTGGGTTATGGGCTACACAGCTGCCCAAAGAAATGCTCTAATTGTGATGAATCACAGCCTCAAATAACCACCACAGCTTTTGTTTTAAAGTTCAAAGCTCTTTGGTATTCTTTTTTTTTTTTTTTGAGATGGAGTCTCACTCTGTAGCCCAGACTGGAGCTCAGTGGCAGGATCTCGGCTCACTGCTGCAACCTCTGCCTCTCAGGTTCAAGCAATTCTCCTGGCTCAGCCTCCTGAGTAGCTGGGATTGCAGGCACGAGTCATTATGCCCAGCTAATTTTTTTGTATTTTTAGTAGAGACGGGGTTTTACTGTGTCAGCCAGGATGGTCTCCATCTCCTGACCTCGTGATCCGCCCGCCTCAGCCTCCCAAAGTGTTGGGATTACAGGCGTGAGCCACCGCGCCCAGCCGTTATTCATTTTTTTTTCAGGTTTGAGACTTAGCAGCCCTGTAACCTCAGCAGAGCAGCTATTATTGCCTGCATTTTAGAGGTACGAAGAAAGAGATTCACCAGAGAAGTTATGTGACTCACCCAAAGCAACACAGCCAGTGAGTGGCAGAGTAGGAAAGCAAACCAGAGTCTGTTTGATTTCAATACCACTGTCTTTCTATGTCATCCAAACAATAATGCCACCCTAAATTTCATTTGTACGGAGTTCCTTACAAACCGCTTCATCTTACAGACCTTACAACAGTGGTCAGTAAGAAAAGTCATTCAGAAAAAAATTGTGATGGTCAAGGTACAGAGCTGGCCAGCACCAGAATCAGAACTCCACCTCTTCTGGCTAAGCCCAATGCTGCTTCCTTTGTACTCAGCTTCCCATTAAGGAAAGCAAAAGTATCTGCACCTCTGTGTGTGCATTAATTATATTTCCCCAAGTCAAATGTGTGACTATCCTAACAGAGAATCCTCCCATTTGAGTCTGATGTCCTCAGACAAGTGGGGTGTCCTAATTGCAGAAGGGTCAGGATTTTTTTGCTGAAGATGATATTTGATGTGATAGTCAGGGTATGCCTCCCCCATGCAATTTATGGGTGCCTGAAAGAAGGAAGTGGGTATTCTGTAAAAAATGCATAAAAGCTGGGAAGAAGGGCCCTTCTGTATGACTTGATAATAATGATAACTAATATTTATGGAGTTCTTATTATGTGACAGGTAGTGGTGTGTGTGTGTGTGTGTGTGTGTGTGTGTGTAATTCCTCATTTAATTCTATCTTCAGCATGAACCTGTGCAATGGGTACTATAATTATTTCCATTTTATAGGTGAGGACCTGATGATACTGAGGCTCAGGGAAGTTAAGTAACTGCCCAAAGACACACAACACTAGAGACGATATTTGACTGCAGGTTTGTCTACCTCTCTCTTTTACTTATTAATACAAAGGCCATTTTTACGTCTTTCTCTAGGCCCAAGATGAAACTATTCTATGCTTGATGTGATGTATTTGTGGCTGATCCATTCTTGACAATGTTCCCTGGTAATCTGACTACAGCCTATGTTAACCTTATCAGAACTTTCTAACAGCTCCTCTTCTCCGCTCATGAGATGAGGGGTAGAGAGGACTTAGGCTAAGTGGCAGGTGCACAACCTACACAATCACATATAATCCTTCAACAACTGTGTTGGGTCCAAGATTTGGAATTCTGTGTCATCCCAATCCTCAAGAAGTTAATTGGCATGACCTGGACTCCTGAATCCAACCATTATGTCAGTGCCTGAAACACACAGTAGGCACTCAATTGATATTTGTCATGTGAATACAACAAATTCATTGTAATTTTTGACTTCTAACGAAGGGTTTGGGGGAGTAGGCATGGATGAGGGTCCCAGATTTTTCCCATGTCTCTGATCACATCTTCACATGCTCCACCCTCCAGAAACACAACTAACCCCACCCCACCCCTACCCCTTGTCTCAGTGGACAAGTTCTGTCCAGATCGCTGATCTGTGAGGTCTTCCAAGTGCAATCTCTTTTCACACATAGACCTATTCCTCTGTAAGGAACTCTGCAGTAGCTGCAAAGAAGGAACATGTTTCTTCATATTGTCACCTATCTGTTGGTGTTATCTGCAGTGCAGGGGCAGAGTTTTCTGAAATTGAGGAGAGAGAAGGACACTGAACTCACCTTTTCCCCTGGGTTTGCCAGGGAATGTTTTCAGAGTAAACAGGAAGGAAGAGTAATGATAAATATTTCAAAGCTGGGATGCAAGTTTTGCAGCACCGTGGCCTTCCAAATGTACTAACACTGCTGCAAATCTCCTGCAGGAGTGCATTAAGGTGATTCATAAGAATAGAAAGTTCATCCTTGTCAGCCAGGCTCGAGCAGGACAGATGACCAGTAGACACACTATTACACCTGTTCTTAGTACATTCAAAATTACAGCTGGCATTTATTTCTAAAAAGTAATGGTGAAATGGGTTAGATAGTCTGCCTGTGCTATAAGATAGAAAAGTCCTTTGATTTTTTTAAAACTACATAATTTTCTGTGGGTTTATAATAGACCATCCAGGAAAGGGAATGTTCAATTAAAGGGTGTAAGAAGACATTTGTTCTGGAGAATCAACACGATTTGCTAACAGGCCATTGCTAGGGAGGCTTTTTGTATTAGGCTGCTTGTAGCTAGTACCCAAGGGATGAAAACAGATAATGCTATTTGCAACTCTCAATGCCAGGATCAATTAATTTCATAGCTTCTAAAATATGTGAGAGAAGGCTGTTAGTCATGTAACTACCTAATGTAACGTCCATGAATGTTTTATGCATGTGTGTGTATGTGTGTGAGTTTCTTCTTTCCTTCTTGACCTTCTTTCATAGACTCTTCTTCTTTTTTTTTTTTTTTTTTTTGGTGAGAGTTTCACTCTTGTTGCCCAGGCTGGAGTGCAATCGGTGGCGCAATCTCGGCTCACTGCAACCTCCACCCCCCAGGTTCAAGTGATTCTCCTGCCTCAGCCTCCTGAGTAGTTGGGATTACAGACATGTGCCACCATGCCCGGGTAATTTTGTATTTTTAGTAGAGATGGTGTTTCTCCATGTTGATCAGACTGGTCTCAAACTCCCGACCTCAGGTGATCCACCTGCCTTGGCCTCCCAAAGTGCTGGGATCACAGACTTGAGCCACCACACCTGATTCTTTTTGCAATCTGTTCCTTTCTTTCTTTCCTTTTTTTTGAGACAGAGTCTTGCATTGTCGCCCAGGCTGGAGTATAGTGGCGTCATATTGGCTCACTGCAACCTCCGACTGCCAGGTTCAAGCAGTTATCATGCCTCAGCCTCTGGAGTAGCTGGGATTACAGGCATGAACTACCATATTTGGCTAATTTTTGTATTTTTAGTAGAGATGGGGTTCCACCATGTTGGCCAGGCTGGTCTTGAACTCCTGACCTCAAGTGAGCCACCCACCTCGGCCTCCCAAAGTGCTGGGATTACAAGCATGAGCCACCGTGCCCGGCCTCCTTTCTTTAATCTTGTTGGAACTTGGCTCAGTATCATACCTGCTTATCTGGGTTAATGTATACTGTCCTACATCCTAAACTGGCTTGCTAGGAAGGTCAAATGAAAGGAAGGTACAAACCCAAAGACTGGCAGTACAAAGGGTCAGTGAAGGTGAGGGAAATAGACCCACACCTACCCTGCTTGGGGGATGTCTATATAGAATGTAGCTGTTCACCTAGTTTATTCTCCAAGTTTACTTGAACATATGGGTAAAGACTGAGGTATAATATTGCTTGTCCCAAAGACTGAGAAGAAACTAAATGACCAACAAGACATAACTGGCTAAATAAATTATGGTTTATTCATACAGTAGAAAGCTGTACAATGGGGCCAGGCATGGTGGCTCATGCCTGTAATTCCAGCACTTTGTGACGCCAAGGCAGGTGGATCACTTGAGGTTAGGAGTTCGAGACCAACCTGGCCAACATGGCGAAACCCCATATCTACTAAAACAAAATACAAAAATTAGACAGGCATGATGGTGCACATATGTAATCCCAGGTACTTGGGAGGCTGAGGCAGAAGAATTGCTTGAACCCAGAAGGCGGAAGTTGCAGTGAGCCGAGATGATGCTACTGCACCGCAGCCTGGGCAACACAGCAAGCTTCTGTCCAAAAAAAAAAAAAAAAAAAAAAAAGAGAAAAAGAAAACTGTACAGTGGTCAAACAGAATGACATACGTCTGTATATACTGATTTGAAACAATTTTCAAAATATACTGTAAAGTAAAAATAGTAAGCTGTAGAACACTGTATATTGTTGGTTAACTTTTTGTGTTAGAAAAAAGTAAACATAAATCTCTTTCTCTACCTCTTTCTCTCTCCATCTGTCCACCATCTCTGTATATTGAATACGTGTAGAAGAGTTCTTGAAGGAAAGCTGTAGTAATTTGCTAGGGGTGCCATTAACAAAATACCACTGACTGGGTAGTTTAGAAAACAGAAATTTCTTACAGTTCTGGAGGCTGGAAGTCCAAGGTCAAGACATTAGCCAAGTTGATTTCATTCTGAGGCCCCTCTCTGTGGCTTGCCGATGTGGCTACTTTCTCTCTGCATCCCCACATGGTTTTTCCTGTGGGAGCATGCATCAGATGTCTCTTTATATGTCTTAATCCTCTCTTTTATAAGGACACCATTCATATTAGATTAGGGCTCATTCCAATGTCTCCATTTTTACCTAATCATCCCTTTAAAGGCTCTGTCTTCAAATACTGTCATATTCTGAGGAACTGGAGGCTAGGGTATTAGCATATAAATTTTTGGGGGAACTCAATTTGGCTCACAACAAGGGCCTAAATACCATTTGCAGCAGTTATCTTTGAGGAAGGCAATTGTGAACCCTGGATAGGAGGGAAATACACTTTTCATTGAGCATCTTTTTTTTGGTTTTTCTTTGGAGATGGAGTCTTGCTCTGTCTCCCCGGCTGGAGTGTAGCTGTGTGATCTTGGCTCACTGCAACCTCCGCTTCCTGAGTTCAAGCATTTCTCCTGCCTCAGCCTCCCGAGTAACTGGGATTACAGGCGTCCACAACCAAGCCTGGCTAATTTTGTGTTTTTATTAGAGATGGAGTTTCACCATGTTGGCCTGGCTGGTCTCAAACTCCTGACCTCACGTGATCTGCCCACCTCAGCTTCCCAAAGTGCTGGGGTTACAGGTGTGTCACCATGCCCGGCCTCATTGTGCATCTTTTTAATGGGTCTGACTAGGTCCCATTACTAATTTCACATTAATAATGAGTGATTTCAACACAATATATTTCCAAATATTTCTCAGATCTCTTTCTACTTACCAATCCTGAGTGAACCCTCTGCATTATTGGCACTGTTGTACTATAATTAGTGGTATCTTCCCATTTTACAGAGGTACATGGTAAGTGATATACTCAGTGCTTAAATTTCTGGCAAATCATATTTGTTCCTATTAAGAAAGTGAGTGCCCAAATCATATATGTGCCATTTTTCCCTTCTTAAATTCTTTCTTTTCTTATTACATTTATTTCTATTTATAAAATAACTATTTCAATACATGCATCTTTGTATACACTTAATAATATTAGTTTAAATTCACTAGCTCCAGGTAGCATTCTCATGGTTACCTGGTGGCAATATACTTGTTTTCAAGTAAAATTGGGATGCTGCCAGAATATAGACGATATAAGTGTATGAAAAATTATTCCTTTTGCTTTCCTAAAGAATAACACACAAATGCAAAAATTGTACTATAGTCTTCTTGACTCCCACCTGCTGCCTTATAGTTGACAATTTGCTCATTTTATTAGTCTATTATTATTTCAGACACCTTCATCTTTTTTAATTTGGTGTATGGGCTACTGAGTAATACACATTTCATCATCATGACCATTTGCCGTAGTGTATATGTATGTGTGTGTGCATGTGTATAATGTGTATTACATGTGCTTCCATAGTTGTCTGGTAGAATTTTATAATGTCAAATAAATAAAGTCACCCTGGGGCAAAAATATCTATATGTGCCAAAAATCCCCATGGGTGACCTGTCCACTTTTAGTGGTAGTGTTCGTGCCCTCTTATTCCTTAGCATTCATGGCCATGTGCTGAAGCTGGCTGGCTACCAGCACCTGCCAACCTTCAGCTGTGGGCTTTCATCTGGGCACTGGGGTAAGCCCAGCCAGCAGGCAGAGGAAGCTGAGAGTGGTGTGTTGATGCTCTAGAGACAGTTCTTGAGCAAAGATAGGCAGGAAGTATTCATACCTTAGCTTTTCAACTGCGAAAATTCTGAAGTGCATGATGTCCACCAACCCCCAGGGGTTTCTGGTAGGAATGAGCTTCAGCTGCTTATGGTGGTAACTTGCTCAATGACACCCACTTCATTGATTCCCTTCCCTTCCCTGTCTCACTTCCTTACCCCTTCCCTTAACAGTATCCTGGGATCACCTTTCAAACTAACTACAGTTAACCTTTGCTCAACACAGATTTGAACTGCATGGGTTCACTTTTTTATATGCAGATGTTTTTCAATAACAATTAAATTGAATGTGCCTCTCTCTCCTGCCTCTCCTTCTACCTCCTTCACCTCTTCTGCCTGTGCCACTCTTAGACAGCAAGACCAACCCCTCCTCTTCCTCTTCTTCCTCAGTCTACTCAACATAAGGACCATGAGGATAAAAATCTTTATGAGGATCCACTTCCACTTCATGAATAGTAAGCCTATTTTCTCTTTCTTATGATTTTCTAATAACCTTTTCTCTAGCTTACTTTACTATAAGAATACAGTATATAATACATATAACATACCAAGTATGTGTTAATCAATTGTTTAGATTATCAGTAAGGCTTCTGGTCAATAGTAAGCTATCAGTAGTTAAGTTTTTGGAGAGTCAAAAATTATTTGCAGATTTTCCAGTGCGTGGATGGTTGGTGCCTCCACAAGCATCATTCAAAAGTCAACTATATTTCCATTCCCATCCTTGTTATAGAATCTTTTTCTGGGGTACCAAAACCCTACTATCCATACTTTAAGATGCCCTCCCCACCACCAGCAAACAAATAACAGTGATAACAAATACAGTTCATTCCACTCTCTTGGCTTTTGCTTCATGCAAATGTTCATTTTTTATTTTCCTGAAACAAAAAGCCGTCATATCCAAAAAGAAAAATTTTTAAAGAAGTGTCCTCGGTGATTTATGCTAGAAACCAAAGCAGGGGCATTTTTCATTTGTAAACATTAATACCATAGTAGGTCCACGGGCCACCCTGGAAGACACTGAGCCATCTGCTAGGAGTCCCAGCTTGAGTGGTGTCACATGCTGTTGTATTAAGAACTAACCTGGACCTTTGCAGAGAAGATCCTACCCAAAGTTAGGTTCTTATTCCAGCTTTTTGTGGCTTAATCCTTAACTGTAAATTTTTTCTTCTCTTTGAATCTGGCCTCCAAGTTAATGCTTTCTAAATGCGCCTTTTGTGATGTGAACTTTCTTCTACACCTCTGAAGGGATATTCAAGTAAAAAAGAAAAAGGCCAAATCAGGTTTCCAAGTTTATCTTTTCACAGTGATTTATTTCCCTGGGAAAGGCTTAAGCTCAAATGTCATTTCTGGTTCTCATTGCAGCCCCTCTTTGAGCCGAAGGACTAGGGGAACAAAAGACTTAGCCCCAAGGTTATCCAGTGGGTCCAGGTCTTATGCCAGATTCAATTTCTCTTGCATGCTGCATTCTGCAAATGCTAGAGGCTGGTATTTGGTGCAAAGATTAAGCCATGGGACAGGCTAACAAAGGACACTTCCTCAGGGATTGTTGACTCAGGGGAGAGTGGGAGGGGAAAGCACCTGGGTTCCCACAGGACGCTGCCCAGGTGACCTGAGAAAGCTCCTGGCTACCTGAGTACCAGCTGCGAGGAAGCAGCTAGAGGCTCCCGTGAATTTTTAAACTCTCCTTTCAATTATTGGATATTCTCCTTTACAAGTGGATTCAGCGGCCATGCATTTGTCTGCCAAGCTTCTTATGTGATTATTAGAGGCATGTTTCTCCAGAGAGCCTCACTCAATGGAGAGTTTTTGTTGGGAAAGACAGCATTTAGTGTGGAACTGGGGGGTGGGGTCTGGAGGGGTTCCTTAGATGATATCCTGCCAGGAGCTGGCTAGGCTTACGCGACCCAGGAGCTGGCTAGGCTTACGCAACCCAAGAGCTGGCTAACGTTACTCATAACCTTCCTAACCTTGTGGCTACACCTGGGGAAGAGTCCTCTTTTCTCTCTTTGCCTTTATCTTCAGATATTAGAATCTTTGTGCCCTAAGGGTTCTTTTTGGCTGAAAATGAACTGGACCTAAAAATGCTTGCTGCATTGTAATGGCTGAAACACACACAAATGTAGCTATTGCCTCATGAGGTGGGGGTGTGAGGGCGTGGTGGGTTTTGAGAAAGAATCAGAAATGCTTTGCTGTTTGAGGATTCTAAATCCAGATGCCTCACCTGCTCTTTCTACCCTAACTCTTGAGAACGTCTAAGTGTGAGTGAGTCTTGCTGTGAAAGAAGGAAGGATGGGAGGGAAGTCTCATGCTGACAAGGATGAATGGCCTCTGTCACCCCTCATATCCTCTTGGTCTCTCTCCTGTTGTTTAGAAGCATGGGAAGGAGAGTACAGTGTTCTCCCTCTGGAGTCCTGGGTCTTTGTTAATTTGCATCCAAGAGCTTCAAGACATGCTGTCACAGGAGACACCCGGGTGGTTTTCCAGGACCTTACAGATTTGTGCCTTCATGGTGGTGGCCTATACTCTCCCACTTTCATGTTCTTATACTCTCTGTTGTTTTTTGCTTTTCTATTTCTTTAATATGTATGTTTTGCTATAAAAATGAACCAGCAGAAGCTGGATGCTGTGGTTTGATGTGTCCCCTAAAGTTCATGCATTGGAAACTTAACCCCCAGTATAACAGTGTTGGGGCCTATTGAGAGGTGATGGATTGGGTTATGAGACCTCTGCCTTCATGGATGGATAAATATCATTATTGCAGAAGTGTGTTCGTTATCTTGAGCGTGGGCTTGTTATAAAAGCAAGCCTGGCCCTCTTTTGCTGTCTTACACACTGTCTTGTCCTTCCACCTTCCACCATGGAATGATGTACAAGAAAGTCCCCAACAGATACGGACCCCTGTATCTTGGATTTCTTTGTATAAAGAACTGTAAGAAATAAGTCTCAGTTCTTTGTAAATGACCCAGTCTCAGGTATTCTATTGTAGCAACACAAAATGGACTAAGACAGCACATTAGCTCCAGCTTTGTCTCTGCAGATGGCTGGAAACCGTACTGGGCTCCCTGTTCCATGAAAATACAGATGCCACAAAGGACAGTATGAACCATCAATCAAAAGGACCTGAGTAGAGAATTAACCTGCAGACAGCACAGGTTTTCTGTTTTGACATTTTACCACAATGACCTTGGCATATTTCATGTTATCCAGAAAAAAGAGGAGAGTCTAGTGTGAAGGCCGTGGGCCTTGTCAGCTTCCTGATAGCTTTGGGCAAATTTAACTTGTTTTCATATCAATAAGATTAGGTCAAAAATATTTCTAACTGGATTGTTGTGAGGAGTAAATGAGATGGCACGGATAAAGTACTTAGAGCAGTACTTGATACAGCTAACAGTCAATAAGTGTTAGTTAATGTTAGTGTCTTGTGATTCGATTAATTCCTTTTTTATTTTATTTTTTTTGAGATGGAGTCTTGCTCTGTTACCCAGGGTGGAGTACAGCACCGTCATCTTGGCTCATTGCAACCTCCACCTCCCAAGTTCAAGCAATTCTCCCTGCCTCAGCCTCCTGAGTAGCCGGGACTTACAGGCACCTGCCACCATGCCCGGCTAGGTTTTGTATTTTTTAGTAGAGATAGGGTTTCGCCATGTTGGCCAGGCTGGCCTTGAACTCCTGACCCCAGGTGGTCTGCCCACCTCAGCCTCCCAAAGTACTGGCATTACAGGTGTGAGTCACCACATCCAGCCTGACTTAATTAATTCTTATAACAACTACACAAAGGGGATGTTGTGTCTCTTCCACTTCTCCACTGGGATGTCTAGTGGGGCACCTCAGATTACCTAACTCCTTATCCTCTCTCTATTCTTCCCTGTCTCAGAAAAAATGATGACTCCATTTTCCCCCATTTTTTCTTTCACTTTTCTTCTTGTGTTCTATTTGGTCTTTGTCTGTCATACTCTCACACCCAATCAATCAGCAAAATCTTGTTGACTTTACCTTCAAAATACATCCAGAACCAACCACCTCCACCTCCACTCTCTAGTCCTAGACTGTCAGAATGGCTTCTTGACTGTTCTTCCCACTTCTACCTTGTCACATTCTCTCCCAAGTTTATTCTCAATAAAGTCAAGTCAGTTAAAACCCTTCCATCCCATTTCAGAATTAAATGTATCGTTCTTAATATGAGCTAAGAGTCCTGTACATATGCTCCCCACTTCATAAAACATACCCGTGATTTGCCTCTCTGATGTCATGTCCTGTTACTCTGCCTGGCCCACTCGTCTCCAGCCACTGTACTGCCTTCTAGCTCCTCCTGAAATACACCAAAGACTCAGTTCCAATTGTCCCCTTGCCTCCATGACTTACCATGTGATACTCTCTCATCTCTAAGAAGCCTTTGCTCTAATGCCTCCTTCCCAGTGAGACCCCCTTTGATCACCTTATTTAAAATTTACCCCTTCCTGCTCTTCAACTCCTTTAGTTCACTTCTCTACATAGCATTTAGCACCATCCAACATACTTTGTCTGTTTATTTCTGTCTCCCCAGCTGGGACAAAAGGTCAAGGAGGTGCTGTGGGGTGGAAAGGGAGTATAGAGAGGGAAGAATTTCTGTGTGTTTTGGTCACTGCTATATCCCCAGCACCTGGAATAGTGCCTGCTAAATAGTAGGAGCTCAATAAAGATGTATTGAATAAATGACTTAATTGATTCTCTTTTTATAAGAGAGAATACTGGATCTCAGTGAACTAATGCAACTTGTACTGCTGAGCATCACTGGACATCACTAGGCATTATAAGGAATTAAGGCATGGCCGGGCAAGTGAGGGGTAAATCCGAAGGCTCCTCTGTTTAAATTCTGGTCTTTTCACAGGATTTAATGCCATTTATCACTGTGAGATATGTGTGTGTGTGTGTATACTATGTATATATCTTGTAGGTATATATGTTACATACATGTATCTTATATGTATATATCTTATATACATATATCTTGTATGTGTATATCTTATATACATATATGTTGTGTGTGTATCTTATATACATATATGTTGTATGTGTATGCCTTACATACATATATCTTGTATGTGTATATCTTATATACATATATGTATATAATACTGATCTATATATCAGTATTTTTTCACGGTATTATATACATAATATATATACATATTATATACATATATAACCTATATTATATAATACTGATATATTTCCTTATTTTTTCCACTGCCTCTGTAGTGAAAGAAAGGAGTATGAGGGACAGAATTGTATTGCTGCCGAATTCATATGTTCAAATGTTAACCCTCAATGTGATTGTACGTAGAGACAGGGCCTTTAAGGAGGTGATTAAGGTTAAATGAGGTCATAAGTTGGGCCCCCAATCCAATAGGGCTGGTGTCCTTATAAGAAGAGGGAGATATACCAGGAAGGTGCTTGCACAGGGAAAGGTCATGTGAGAACGCAAGGAAGAGGCTGCCATCTTCTAGACAAAGAAAGAAGCCCCAGGAGAAACAAATTCTGCAAGTACCTTGATTTTGGACTTCCAGCCTCCAGAACTGTGAGAAAATAATTTTTTGTTGTTTAAGCCACCCAGTCTGTGGTACTTTGTTATGGCAGTCTGAGCTAAGACAGAGAGGCAGTGAATTTGAGTGTCCAGTATGTGCTTAAAAGAAAAGGGTGAACCTGGAAAACAGCATTGGAAATCAATGATCAAGGAGAACCACATGCTAGTAGCTCGAGTCAGTAGGAAGGGTGTTGGGCTAATGCATCATAAATGCATATTTGTTGGATCTATATACAAGTGAGATAGAAAGGCTGAGAAGGTAATCTGCAAGCTGTCACTCCCAAGATGTCACATATATCTTCTCTAAAGTATGGTTTGGGAAATTGGCAACATCTGACGAAAATCCAGTTCTTTTTCTATCACGTCCATGTGTCCTGTGTCTGTGATTCAAGACCCCTGTCCTTTCCAATGCAAGGTGAAAGGCTGTGGGCTCTTTCCCAGGGCACTTATAATGCAGTCACTGTGGTATTTTCTGAAAGAGAATATTTATTGTTTTAACAGCTGTACTTCTACTTTCCTGAATAACAATAATAAAAATACCTGCATCCGTGAATGACTTGCAGAGATTGGAAACTGTAGGTTTGAAATTCCCAATTTAAAAAATCCTGTAGGTTTTACAAAACTGCCCTCAAACCACAGGATTTTTCCATTATTCTAACTTTCTCTTTTTGTTCCTGGAAGGATTGAGAAACCAATAGCAGTTTTCAGCAGCCAGAGTTTGGCTGGGATTTTAGTTCAAATTGTGCTTGTTTATGGCAATTCCAGCAAGAGCCAGCCTTCTTTGGATGCCTGCTTATCTAGAGAGAGCCAGTACCCGTGGGATTCAGGACTCTGCAAATTCTCACTTAATTTTCTTTAAGGTATTTGTCTTCAAAGAAAGATTTGCTTTCGACGGGCTGCTGATGATACTGTGGTGCTAAGCTCCACGGGTTATTTGTTTCTGAGATTGTACATAAAGTACTAACATTATTATGACACAATTACCAGTAAGTAATCATCCCATTGCCATAAACATGTCCTTTTCAAAATATTACAAATTAATATTCATGCCTTTCTTGAATCCACCATCCTGAGCTAATGTGTGCCTACATAGTTTATCAAAACGCACATTTTTTCCAATGAAGAAGAATTATTGTTCACATCTCCATCTTTAAGTATGGAGAGTCTCTTTTGACTGTAGCACTCATTGATTTGAAAGATAATTTCTCTGTGACGATGCAGTCACCAGCAATGAACTGTGTGATACCAGGTAAAGCATCTTTGCTTTATTTGAATAGTTTTGCTCAAAAAGCCATTTAATCATCTTGGCCAATCCCATCTTGGCAGTAGTTGAGAAATCATACCGACCACATGATCACATGTAATAGTAATATATAATGGCAAGTGTATATATACTTCTATGAGCTGATGGCTTAGTCAATGTTAAGTGGAGATCTTGGAATCTCACTGTGAAAAAGTAACTACAGACTCATCTCCCCCAACTTCGTAAATCTCCTGAAAGAAAAGTAGCCCCCAAACATGCTATGATTTAGAAACTTGAAATTTACAAAAGTGATTGTATAGAGAAATATGGACTAAAAATAATTCTGGGATAAGTCAATAGATTTTAAAATTGAATGTAAGTGGGTTTAATTTTATTGTGTATAAAGCATCTGATGATGACAATACTGTTTTCTATTCACCCAACAGGTTACACCAAAGGTGATAAAAATATTTTATATTAAGCCAAACCTCAATTCACTCACATTAAGAAAGTGATTTTGAAGTCGCCACATGACTTTTATGTAACAAATGCATGTCTAAAAATATGTAAACATCACTGATATTCTGGTAAATGTTTAACAACCCGCTTTTCCAAGACAAACTCATAGAAGCCCTAATTTATAGCTTATCTAAATTTCTGTGGTGCAGATATTCACACCATGGCTGATTTCAAGCTACCAGCTTGCCAGCCCTGAATGCAGAGCTGGGAATGAAGTGTACTCAGTTGGCTCTGTGAGCAAGTACTAGGTGTACAGCACTGGTTATACAACAAAATTTTGGAGAGGGAAATATTTTCAATGGATCACATGCCTTTAAAATTAATAGAACTAAACTAAAACGTAACACAGGTTACTATGATGTTATATTGAGGGCCAGCTAAAAAAGGGAGATGAAATGAAGTTCTGGTTCAAACACTGTTACTTATTATAGAACCTTGAGGTGCCAACTCATTGTCTTTGGAGGCAGTAAGACTTTGCGAGAACTTTGTGAGAAGTTCATGGTATTTGGGGTCAGGCAGGTCTGGGTTTGAATCTGACCTCTGTCACTTAATAGCATGAGTCTGTGGATAAGACATTTAATCCCTCTCAGCTCCAGTTTCTTCATTTGTGGGGGATGCTGAAAGTCATGGTCCTGAGGATTAGTTATAAAGCATATAGTGCTTGGCACATGGTAGTTGTTCAATGTTATAATTATTTGAGCCTACTTTTTCATAATTTATTTGGAATGGTTGGATTACACTTTGTTTTATGTTCCTTTTCAATGTCTAAATCTCTGAAAAATGTTCACTTCAATTATGTAGATTCAATTAGACAAAATATGCTAAAATCATTTTTTAAGAAGACATTTAAGAAGTGCCTAATAAATATTTGTCAAGTGGATGGATTCCTGAGATTTATATTATCCCTTGTTGTTTTCTTCAAGCTAGAAATTTGTGAAAGACGCATTTTACTCTTTTTATAACATCATCTTCCATATCCAATATATTACCAAGTATTGATGGTTAGCATCTCCTAAGTATATATTTTACAATATCTCCCTCCCTCTTTATCTATCTGTACTCTGTTGGTTTACTCTATCATCATATCCTAATCAGTTCTCTGCTTCCTGTCTTGAACAGCTCAAAACCATCATCAACAAAATTGTTAGTCACCACTCCAACATTCTAAGTTTTTTAAGGACAAAGATTTTCTTTTGCTTATTTTCATACTCTTAAAGTTCCATATAGCTCCTGGCACAAAATAGATGCTCCATAAATGTTTATTTGAATGTATAAAGGAATGAGCCAACTTTTTGGAAAGTAATTGACACAGTTTTCTGTGTTGGAAATTACTTTCCGAAGTGATATCAACCATATTTCCTTATGTTTCCTCACATGCCATCATCCTTGGTGACTTCACCAAGACAATCCATGCTGCAGACTGTCTTATGCCGAAGGCCTCATGTTTCAGGGCTACATACCGTTCTAGACATTTCATGGCACTGCTCTTCCTATGTGAGGCAGAGCATGGTATGGCCCAACCTGTTCTCGCTCTATCTGTTTCTTTCCTGCATTAATCTACCTGAGATGCCCTTTCTCTCCCTTGGGCCTTCTTCCACCGAGGTTAGACTCTTTCCAACCTGAGGTTACCAATAGAGTAATTAGAATTGAGTTCTCTGAGTTATTGAATGTTGGGCTAAGCTTCACAGAATCAAGGTTGAACACACTGAGACTTTACATGACTCCAACTGTCAGGTGTGGATTTGCATGGGCCTGAATGAAAGCCCTTATGCAAAGATATCAGTGAAATACGTGCTCCATTGCTTATCCTTAGATGGTACCTTCCAGCATGTTGAAATCATGCCGTAAGAAGGTGAACATCCCAGTAGAACTGGAGTAAGAAATAAGCCTAAGTGAAAAATTGACAGCACGTTTAACAATTGTTCATTTCTTCCAAATTCTGACCATCCAGAATTGTTACAATCAAGTTTTTTTCAGTTGATTTTCTTCACACACACATACACACAGTCACATACATTAACATTCTTCCTTCGATTTTTAAAATTTCATCTAGTACAAGAATTTGGCCATTTTTAATACCAAGCTCGTCAGCGTGCTGTATCAGACTTATGTACTTGATCTTCAGGGTCAGACACCTATGGTTTGAGTTTGGGCTCTGCCACTCAGTTGAGTCATCTTGAGTAAATCAGGTAACTTCTCTGAGCCTCAGTTACCTTACTTACTATCTACCTTGTTGATACTTGTAGGTCTTGACATAACATATATATCTTCCATCACAGGCTCTGTATCCAATTTATGCTCAATAAATATTAGCTTGTTCGATCTTCTCAGTGAAATGTGGGCACTCCATTTTTATTGCCTGAGACTTGCCTTCATTTTTCCCCACTTTCAGCCCTCAGAAAAATTTTCCTTCCTGTCATTCCATAGCCCTTATGTGATTCATAACCTTAAGACCGTTATATGCACCACGGGGTATATTTCCCTGTTGTGGACTGTGCATTTGTGTCTGTGTCAGTGTGTTTGTGCTTACGTGCCTTCTCTTCTCAATCAGACTTTGGAAATCCTATTTTATTTATTTCAATATTGCCCTTACAATGATTCATCAAAAAACCCAATGATTTTCTTATACAAAGTACAAGCTAAAGTGATTTTTGATTGACTTTAAACTTCAGGGTGAACTGGTAGGTGAGGAATTAACATTTTAACTCTGGCATATCTTCAAATAAAACTGTCTACACTAGATCATGCTCACCTGATAGGAAAGAAAGACTAGATCAACTATGCATAGGAGTCTTTTCCAACTCTTTTATTCTGTTTCTAGAAATTATACTCTATCAAACTGAGAATACTCTATTTTAATTTAGTTCTTCATTTCACATCCCCATGCCAAGCACCATCCAATTATAGTACAAGTTGTATATGGTAAAAGAACGTAAGCACAATGACTAAGGCCAATGGCACACCCCTTATATCTTTTGCCACCCCTTTATACCCCATATATGCGTTTTGTATTTAGAAATAAATTACTGCTATCAGAAAAATCACTAAAAAGACCCACAAAACATGATGCTATAATCAGCTGATGTACCTATATTTCAGAATAAATATTTGCTAATACAGGATACCATAATAATCTTCAGGAGCTGTGGAGAAAGATACAGTCATCTTCCTTTGTTTCAATTTGACATTTTTTTGATCAGATCGGACATTGCAGAATCTCAGATCCAATATATTGTAGGAAGGGTTTGGCACCCTCAACTAGAATAGGCAGAAGAAGGGAGCTGGCATCTGAAATGTCTGCCTGTGATTATTCAAGGTATGGCAGGGTCTGAGCTTCTGTATGCAAGCCAAATGAAATTATTAAGGCTAACCTTCTCACTCAGCACTTAATAGGTAATCAATTTTCACTACCAACAGTGGAGGGTAGAAATCAAGAAGGGAATGATAATGCTGCTTCCTTACATTTGCAAAGGGCTTTAGAGTGTGCAAAATGATTTTACGTGAAATAATTCATTTCTTTTTCATAACAGCATAAAATTGGCCAGAACACATATGCATGCATACTGTATATCAACCTGTGTGATAAGCACTGGGGACAGAGTGGTAGAAAAGGCAGAAAAGGTTTTGCTGACTTATTTTTAGCAGTGAGGAAGCAGATGCATTAGGAGGTCCTGGGAGATACCCAAGGTCACATGAGAAAATATGAATTTGGAACCTAGTACAGTGGGCTGAACCATGGTCCATAAACATGGATGCCTGGTAAATGGAGATGACTTTACTTTCTACTACTACTCAACTTTGAGATGAAGCTTCCATCTCAGTGGGCTGGGAGGAGATACTTAATATCAGACATTTTGCTCTGTTTCTCTTTCTGATTCACGCAAAAGTTCTGGAGATCTTAGGTAGTTCCACTGCATTGTGGAGGGACCTCTACATCTGTTCATTTGTCATCTTTTCACAGACGTTTCTGTGTGGTAATACCACCAGTGCTCTTGTCTGCATAGAGACATCAGGAAGGCAATGTTATTCTGGGACCTCTAGCTTTTATCCTTTGGTGTGAGCAAGCAGCATGCAAACTTTTTCATCCCCACTCAACATCCTGTTTTCAGGGAAAGCATTATCTCATTATATTTCTTCAGCATACCTTTTCTATGTTTTCACTCATATTTTCACTCTCAGGCTTGAGGATTTGAACACAAAAGTCAGGGTGTCCATGGTGTACCTTGCTTCATTCTTCTGCTGGGACCAAGAACATAGAGCCAAGCACGTCTCTGAATGAGAGGAAGGGGAAGGAAAAAAATGATTGGAGAAATAGCCACACATTATTATATCAAAGTAATTTAATGACACAAGATAGAAAGAGTGGAAGCAGATGTGGTGGAAATAGTACCTGGTGGAAATAGATCAACCTGCGATTACCCTATCTGCCTACAATTAGGACTACAAATGAAAAGAAGCCTGAAAATGGCCCTGAAAGGCCACTGACCCTCTTCATGCAGTGGCAAAGATAGAACACCTAAAACTCCAAACTCAGTTCCCCTAAAGGCAACTCAAGATTAGGAAAAGGTTAGCATTAGAGAAAGGATTCATAGTGATTAATGAGACGGAAGCCCTGCCTAACAGTTTGAAATTGAAATAATAAAATGTGCATAGGTTCTCCAACCAGTTATTAACTGGGAAAGATGAGAAGTATCAGCAATTCAGAGCGAAGGGTGAAATGAAATAAGTAAAGGGAAACTTTATATGGGAACATAACTGGAAACCTTTCTCACAAGTGAAAACTTCTAGCTTTTGGAATGATTTTCTTTTAGAGGGAAGGAAGGTCAGTTGGGCAAAAGTTTTATTAAGATCGATAATTAGCATGATGTGCACATCCCTAGATTTCACCAGCCCGAGGGGATACCTGGAGATATATTAATAGTAATGTACTAATCGTAGTGTCTCTTAACCCCCAGCTGTTCGACTGGAAGGGCTCAGCCTCTTTCTCTGACTTTCTCTTAGTTAGTTATGAGAATTTACAGGGAGAGAATTTTTTGTATAAATAACTGAAAGGTTGACTATGCACTTGCCTTCAGTTCCTTTTTGTTCCATTTTCTCCTGAATCTACTTCACTCAAGAGTTGTCCTGACAACTTGTGGATGGTGACCAACTGCATTTGCATGGCTCCATTAAGGGGTTAATTCTCAGAGCTCAAGATTCCTTGACATGTCAGCAGCACTTGTTATAGTACATCGTCCCTCCCCTTGAAAGGTCTTCTTGGGGCCTCCAGGATATGGCACCTCTTGGTTTTCCTCCTATCCCACTGGTTGCTCCTTCTCAGACTTTACTGGTTTCTCTTCATCTCCTTGAGATCCTCACAGGGCAGTGTTTTATTATTCTGCCCAAAGACCAGTTCTCTATTTGTGCTCACTCCCATGTCCATTGCATTAAAATCCCATGGCTTTGAATACCATCTGTAAGCTGGTGATTCTCCAGATTTAGAACTTCGGCTGAGACTTGCATACCTGAGTCTCTTTCAAATCACAACCTGGGTATCTAATAGACACCAGAAGCTTTAGATGTTAAAAAATGAATTTCTGAGCCCTGCACACCCTGCCTCCTGCTTGCCTGAGAGACACATACGTGCACACACACACACACAAACACACACCCATGCTCCTCCTGTGACATTTCCTAACACTATAAACAGCTACTCCACCTTTTTAGTTGTTCAGATGAGATTCCATGGAGTCATCCTTTATTCTTTCTTCTTCTTCTTTTTTTTTTTTACACTCCATACCCAATGTGATCAGCAAATCTTCTTGGCTGTATCCTCAAAATACATCTGAAACTTGACCATTACTTGTTCCTTGGGAGTATCTCAACCACTTTCCTCTGCTGACTGGGATATTGCAACAGCCTCCTCACCGTGTCCTTACTTCAACATTTCTCTGTATATTGTCTAGTCTCAACCCAACAACTAAAATGTCTCTTTAAAACATAAGTCAGAACAACCTTTGCTTCAAATGTACTAATACCTTCCCATCTCACTCAGAGGCAAAGCCAATGTTCTATAGGACTCAGTGGGATCTGACCCCAACTTCCTCTTCTAATTCTTTCCCCTCACTCTCTCTGTTCCCATCATGATGGCTGCTTTATTTTTCCAAGAATCAACAGGCATGCTCCACCTTCCAGGCCTCTGTATCTGCTGTTCCCTCTACTTGGGTGGCTCTCCCTGAGACATTGGGATGGCTTCCTCCTTCACATCTTTCAGAGTTCTGCTCCAACCTCACTATCTCAGTGAATCCTTCCAACACTAACTTGTTTAAATTCCTTTCAGCTTCTGCCACCACCCATTTTCTTCCCTTGCTTTATTTTTCTTCACATACATATCACAATATGGCATATGATCTATTTTTTTAGTTGTTTGATGCTTCTGTTAGACTAGAAGCTCTATGAGGGCAAGTGGGTGTGTGTGGTGTGTGTGTGTGTCTCTCTCTCTCTCTGTGTGTGTGTGTGCATGTGTCCTTTGCTCACTGCTTGGTTCATAGTAGGGCTTCAATGAATATTTGCTAACGAGTGAAATGGTGAATATGTCTTGGAACATGTCTCTTTGTATTCCTCTGCTCCTGACTTCTCATTGACACCGTGCAACCCCAGCTTCCCCATTAATTTCAGTCGGGCAGAGCAGTCTTTCTGACTGCTCACACTGATGCTGAGAGATCAACTCTGCTGGCAGCTCTGTGGTAGAATGGGCTAGATTGTGGGGTTGGTGGGGACAAGGTCTCTGAGACAAACTATTCCACCCACAGCCCTGCTTATCCGCTGTTCTTCAGAGGCTTTTGTGAAGAGTTGCTCCAATGGCAGGCTTCAACTTCTTCCACTTTTCAATGGATTCAAAACCAGCGCAGAGCCGAATTCATCCCTTTCACTGTTTGGAGCACCTGAGCCCAAAATGCCTTTTTCTCTACCAACAAGAAGGAAGTGAAGCTTTCATGCCTACCGAATCAAATTACAAACCTCCTGGAGAGGTCGACATGAATCAGTGGCACAGGGTCTAAATCTGAATTCTGTTGCGTCACTCCTAAGAGTTGTATCTGGACCAGCCAGATGGAATGGAAAAGGATGGATGGGATGGCACAGGTGAGGTGGGGGCTGAACTAGAAATTCATCTCTATTACTTGCAAGGAGGCAGTGCCTCCAGTGCAAGCCTTTCCCTCAGGGCATCTGAGTTTATTAGAGAAAAAGGGCTTGTGCATCTGCTTTCCTTTTACTCCCTCTGTCTGTTCCTTGCTCCTATCATCAGAAGATGGCAGCAGAGATTGCTCTTGCCACCACTGCTCCTGTCTCCTTATCTGCCCAGCAGGACACAAATGCTTACCAGTGAATGCAGGGCAAAGTCCTTTCCAAAAACATATTGATTTCATTCCAGGAAGATAAATTCATAAACTGTACAACTGTATTCATCAGTTCATTTTGGGGGAATGTGATATAGGAGTTGTGCAAAAATAAAATTGCCAGTAGCAGGCATCATCCGTATCTCTTCCATATGCATAGGCTGTGATGCTCACAAGATGGGGAATTGCTACTGAATCTGACAGCTGCCTTCCAAGTATCCTTGCTTAACCCATAACCACTGTGTGGAACCAGTCCAGGGCTCTTAGTGAGCCTTTTTTTTCATGTAAACCACGTAGTCTAAATCTCTGATTGGCCTGAAAAGCCCACATCTCTCAGTTCACCTTTTTTTTTTTTTTCATTCTGGCCCTCAGCCTTGTCATGTATCTTGGTCCTGAAGCTAAAGGAACCCATTCTGCTAGATTCTACCTTGAGACATACAGGTGAATGTGGATGTCTGTGTGTGTGTGTACTTGTGTTTGTGTGTGTGTGTGTGTGTGTGTGTGTGTATTTGGGAATATGAAGTGGTGACCTCCTATTCTTTTTAATTCCTGGAAAAAAAGATATACTCTGAATTTTTGTCTGTTTCATTTTCCCTCTACTCTTTCATTCCCACACTTATTATCCAAAAGGCATTCAAATTTTGCAAAGCTGCTACTCACATGTTTACAAAAAGTCCTCATGACAAGGTAATAGGAGATGTAAAATATTATTTTAAAACTGGTATCAGTTCAAGTGCAACCTGGCTAAATTTACTTAAAATTTGGATGTTATTATGCCATATATAAAGAAGGAAGGCAGTTGTAGGCTTGGTAATGCATCAGCTTCCTGATATTTAGGCTCTGGTTAGCTTTCTTCTACACTTTTGTCTTTCCCCTCCTGGCTACAAGATGGCTGCCATAATTCCAAGTATTGTCACTTTACATTGTAATGTCCAAAAAGAAATATAAAGTCTCACAATGTTGTCGTGTTTTTCTATTTATCGGGAAATGAGGATCTTTACTAAAAGTCCTACATTTCCTTCCAGGTCCCATTGGCCAGAACTGGGTCACCAGACCATCCCTAAATCTATCACTAGAATAAAGGAATAACTTACATGGATAGAATTATATCCATGTTCATTAAGGTCCTTACCCTCACGTTGGATCCCTTGAACATACTGGTGTTCATATCTAAACAATATTAGGTTTGGTTTTAGCAAGAAAAGAGTATAAAATAGCTGTGGGATAAGCAAACAGCATGATGCAAAAAACTAGCACTAACTCAAAAGAACATGGCTGCAGCATGGGAGCCCTATTCAACAGTGTCCCTAAAGAATAGTACAAAAAGAAATCCCCCCACGGGCAGGACTTTGAGCCATGCATGTCTTTTACTCACTTTGCCTCTAAGCAGAGATGACCATTGGTATTATACAAATACAGAGATTCCTGAGCAGTGGGTGATGGTTTGACTAGTGGTCAAGAACTTGGAAGGAACAAGGTTGGAACTTCAGTAACAAGGAGGTCTGGGGAAGAGATATCTGAATGGACCTCTCAGAATAGGCACAGAGTGTGATTGTTTCTTTACCCAAGTGAATACTAAAGCAAAGGATAACTGTTGAACAGGAGACTTTCAACAATCACAACATGAGTGCTGAAGCTGCCGGCCAAAGAGACTAACACTGAGCTCCTGATGTATCTCTGCTTCTTGGAAGACTATCATGGAAGAGGCAGCAATTTATCTGCCTTACAATGCTTCTGCCAGCATGACCATGTGTGGATTCTTGAAATGCCTCATTTAACATAATGATATTCCATATAGCACCTCTTCTGATTAGGAACTCACATTAGAATGAAAGAAGTATGGCAATGGGCTTGTAGTCATGGAATTCATTAGTCATATACATACTTCATCACTCCAAAGAATTTGACCTAATATAACAATAGAATGGGCAGTCGAACACTTGCTTATAACATTGGTGGATAAAAGCACATCTCAGGATGGAGGTCACATCTTCCAAGACACAGAATATGCTCTAAGCCAATATGTAATACCCTTTTTTTTTTAATTATTAACAGGCAGACTAATGAGTCTGGGAGCCAAAAGGAATAAGTGATAGTGGCTTCTATCACTGCCCCCAACCCATGATCCAATAACAAAGCTTTGCCTTCATTTGTGCAACTTGGGCTCTGCTACTTTGGAGGTCTTAGTTCCCAAAAGAAGATCCCCTTCTCCAGAGATAGAATAATAATTTCATTGAGTTGGAACCGGTGACTGCCTCTTGGCCCTCTGAGCTACTCATACCAGTGAACCAAGAGGCAAAGAGGAGATTACTACCCTGCACTGTCTGAAATGATGATCCTGATTATGAGTTGGAATTAGGATTGCCACTATATAATTACTTAGGTATTAGGATTGCCACTGTATGATGGAAACAGGAAGGAGTGTGCCTGAGGATGCTCTGGAGTACATCTTAATGCTCCCATTCCCAGTGTAAAGCATTATCTTCACAGGGCAAATGATCTTAATCTTTAAAGAGATCTTCTGTATTCAGTTTGGTAGATGCCTGCAACCCATGCACTGATATGATATTTATTGAAAGCAGGGCTTCTTAAACTCAGCACTGTTGACAATTTGGACTGGATAATCCTTTGCTGTGGCAGGCGGGGGGCATCCTGTATACTATAAAATGTTTAGTGGCATGCCAGCCCTCTAGTCACTAGAACTAGAAACCATAGCATTTCCCCCACATGTGACAATGAAAAATATCTCCAGACATTGCTCCCATTTGAGGACCACTGATTTAAAGTAGAGATTAGTCAGGAGAGAGAAAAAAAGAGAGAACCCCCTCTCCTACAAAACAGAAGTAAAATCTATAAAGAATTGTCACCAGGTTCCTAGTATCCAGTGCATATGTCTAAACAGATTGGGGAGTAAGGGGAGCATTTTCAGCATGAAATGCAGAAAAAATAGGCTTACATTGATTTGTTGAGCATAAATAGAAAAGATGTATGTGCAGTTAGTGAAAATGTAAAAGTGTTATCCTTATGGGACCTCTGGGTAGGTGTAATAACTTCAGCTTTTTCAAGCCTGAATCACAATCTCTCAGAGAAGTAAAATTAAGGAAGCAATTTTAATTTCTAATTATTGGGCTATTTCAAATACTCTGACAACGTGGTGGCACAAACTTAAAGTTAGATGTGTGTTTCTCTCTCCTTGTAATTATGCTACGTGATCCCTTGGCTCAATCACAGGAGTTTTTAATTATTTCATGCCAGGCCTATGGGGGAAGGGGGGACACAGATAAATATGGTCCTTTGTGATTGGTGGCTTTTAGGGAGGTAGCATAGTGGAGTGGAAAGAGCATTGGATTGGAAGTCCAGAGATCTGACTTCTGGCCTGCAACTGTTCCTACCAAATTCTATGTCTGGGGCATGTCACTTTAACTATCTGGGGTCAAATTATGTAGGAAATTAAAAAAAATAAAAGCCAAAACTGACCACGCCCTCTTCTGCCTAAGCCAAGGCATGGTAGATTGATTGCATTAATCGGCCCAATCCCCTTGCTCCCACCGACACATTTTTCTTTGCTATTTTGTAGGCACCTCTCTCTCTGATTCTTTGCTCAGAGCTGTGGCTTGCTTTGCCTGGTGGAATGTTACCAGGCTTGATGCAAGCAGAGGTTTGAGAAAGTGCTTATGTGCTTCTTCTTACACTTGCTCCCTGCCATCACCGTGAAAAGGATATATCTGCTCATCCACATAAGAGATGTGGGGAGCCAAGTGGCCTTGCAGGAGAGGCCATTCTAGAAACCCCCAAGATATGAGAGCAGGTTCAGCTGAGATGGGCACAGTGGCCTAGCTCAACACCCCAGGTGTGTGAGCAATGGACATTTGTTGTTTGCCACTGATATTTTGTGCTTGGTTGCTCTGCAGCATCAGGGTGACTGAGGATAACTTTGATGAGGCTTGTGAGATGGTCATCTCAGGAGAAACGGGTCTTTATTCAGAAAAATACCTTTGTGGGCTCCCCTGAGTGTGGAAATTGAGTCTACCTCCATCCCAAGGCAGGTTCTAAAAGGAGCAAGGGAGAGGTTTGAATTCCTTTGCATTAAAGTGAAAATTAAAAGTAAAACACTCTGAGGTTCAGAGGCAAGCCTGAGAGAAAGGAGATGGAGGATAAAGAAGAGAGAGGGGAGGATTTGAGAGAAGGAAAGAAGACAACCAAATTGGAGGTTGACCTGGGGAATGCTCAGCTGGAAATGGGAGTGGTGTGTTCCTCAGGGAGATCAAGGAACTTTCAACTGTGTGGCATAAGAATCCACTTTCAATAGTTTGTTGTTCTTTGGGGTGATGACATCATCCTATGAGAAGCCAAACCTCATGTAAAAGTCAGTGACACACACAGTTTTCACTGCATCCCACCCACTCCAATTCATGATCTTCTAAGTCACCAGATGGATCTTAAAAATAACATCAGCTCAAGTTCTGCCCAGCTTGCAGTCCTTCCTGACCACACCCTCCACCTTCTTTCTCATCATGCTTCAGTTACTTGGGCCATTCTCCAATTCTCACACTCTTCCTATCCCAGTATCCTCCTCCCACATCCCCCAGACACTGTCCCACTCTTCTTCCCCTCCACACACTTTGCTGGGGTGGTTCCTGCTTAGTCTTCACATCTCAACCTAAATGTCAGATCTCCAGGGAGGCTCTCCTTTAGCTACTCGACTTAAGAGAGGTCTCCGGTGTTATGCTGTCTTGCCTTTTCTTCCTTATCTCTCAACATCATTTGTAATGACATGACTATCTTACTGTGCATACTTGCTTCATGGCTACCTCCTGCCATTCCACTGTGCCCTTTGTGAGAGTATAGGCTACGGCTATGCCACTTGCCCTTGTATCCTCATGCCTAGCACAGAGTCAGGAACCTGGTAGGTAACCTGATTTGTATTCAGTGAGTGAATGAATACATGAGCAATTTTGCATTTGTGGTTCTTTGGCAATCAGGACAGAAGCCACGATCCACAACGAGCTTGATATAAGGAAGGCAAGACATCTTTAGGAGGAGAAACCCAAATAAGACTGATTTCTCTGAGGACCGAAACTCAGAGCGAGCATTTCCAGGGAACCAGCAGAATCAATGGGAGGACATACAGCAGATTGCCCAGTGACATCGGAGCTTGTCATTTTTATCTAAATGTTACAGGATCAGATAACCCTAGAAGGCTGAAAGAAGCAGGGGTAGCCCGGTGGCCGACACAATGATCCCATAAGGCTTTTCATTGGAAAAGCGAAGGCCCTGGGATTTATCAGGGGATTGCCAACATCTCTTGTAACCACAGGTTCTCTGTGGCCACCTCAACAGCAGGTGGGGAAAGGCAGAGGGGTGATCACAGAGGAGAGAGAGTTGTATAGATTGAGGGAAAGCATACAAAGGGCTGAGTGGTGAAATCATTCCTCCATTTCTCATGATGATGAATGCTTCCTGGGGCAGATGTTTGGTGGCCGCACAAGAATCTTTCCTTCCAGAGGACGCTTCCTCGTGGATAAACTGGCTCCTTTATTTGTCTGGCATTTGGTGATTTCTTTTGTAAATTAAAGGAAATTCAATGCATGCTAAATGGTGGGAATGCATTTGTAGCTTAAATGATATTTAACTATGATGAATTGCCCAGGCTAACGAAAGGTTGACAAACCTTCGCCATGCGTCACACGCTCTGAAATGAAGTAGAAATCAATGAAGCAGCTAAACGCCCCCTTAAATGCCAATCCCCCTTTCAGTCTAAACCCCCTTCTAATACTTTCATGAAAATAAATGGAAGGATTCTTCATTATATATTCATTTTCTCAATCCATTTTGCTCATTAGGCTGAAATAAGGGGTAGGTAAGGGTTTATTAGGGAGTAAGCGTATCTGATAAGCATTAAATTACTTCTGATGGCTTTATGTATTTAATAGTGTTAGCAAATTAGCTTGGTCTTTGATCTAATGGCGCTGATGTTGATGAAGATTGTGGATTTAACCCTGCATTAAACAGAACACTGACCTAGGTATCAAGGCGGGTGACTGAAGAGTTGATCCCTGTTCTTCACTCCTGTCCTTGGAAACATGCCTTCACTAATTCCCTCCATCTGGGTGAGTCCCCAGTCCTTACCTCTAGTCCTGTCCCTCTGAATATCAGTCTGTGGGCTCTGGATTCCTCCTGCACAGTTACACCTGCCCCATGTTGCTCACAATTGACCAAGTGCACGTCCCCTTTCTTATTATCTGCTGTCTTCCAGACATCTTGATTTCTATTACCTATCCCACTATTCTTCTCATGGCTTAGATTCCAAATCTTATTGTTGTTCAATTCAGCAAACATTCTTAAAGATGGCTCTTTCAGGGTGGTGATTGTTTTTTTAGTTCACTTTTCCAAGTCACCATGACACTGCTTCTTTATGTTCCCAGAGGAGGATGTAAGAGTGTGGGTTAGCATTGCGGACAGAGGACTGAAAGGTAGGGTTCCTGCCTCTCAGAATCACATAGAGGCAGGAACTAAATATGTCAATAGATAATTATAATATAATATACATAAACTATTTATAAGGCACAGAATAGGCCACTTAAGGGTGGGAATGGGTAGTGAACAAGGCTTCAGAGATGAGGTGACATTGGACTTGGCCTGGAAGAATGAATAAAGCATGCCAGGTGTTACTGTGGGGGAAAGCAAGATGGGCACAGGCTTGTACTAATTCATTGTGCACAGAGGAGTCTTGCTTCCATTTCCAATGATCTCTACAGTTTGCAGCATTCCTTGAGCATGATGAATGTAGGAGATGCAATCTCAAGTTTTGTTATCTTCCTGCCTAATGATCACAAGTCAGTTGCAAGATGTATCAGAGTTAGCATTCTGGCAGAAAATGAACAGTTCTGAAGACACTTGCTAATAAAGATAATGTTTGTAGTGGGGCGGGCAGGGTTTACGAACCAACAAGAGATATCGAGGCATCATCCAGTGCCCAGAAATAGCAGGAAGCCCTCATCACCCCAGGTCTAAAGGAGCATCAGAAGACATAAGGTCTAAGGAAGCTGACTGCTCACAGAAACTGATGTCATAGAGACAGCTACCACTAGAACCTCACTTGAGCAGGGAAGGTGCGGACAAGCAGTATCTATGTCTGACTTCTCTTGGTCTCCAGTCTTCTGCTTGTGTGTTCCCTCGGCCAAACCCAGTCAGAGTCCATTGAACAAAGGCTAGGTCATGCAATGCATGAAAGTTGCTTTTCAGGGCATAGAGCAGACAGACGGGTCAAAGAATGAATCTCATAAGGGAAGTGTGGAGAATGGGGAATGAAGACTCAAAGAAGACTTTTCTCAAACGTAAATGAGCTCTACCTTCAACTCTGACTTGTTCATCATCCTCTGGGTGGGAGTTTTCACTTGTAATTTGTAAGAGAGGAAAAGAGTATGAAAAGGCAGAAATAGAGTTGTGTGTAACAATACTAAGAAGAAAGAGGAGTTTCATATTATTCAATTGACTTTACCTTCTGAGAATAAGTAGAACAAGAACAAAGAAGAAGAAAAGAAGTCATCTTCATTTGAAACTTAGGTGGCAGAAATGGCTGGTTGCCTCTCCCCGGACTATGCTCTACCCTCTGTTAGAACATTCTTTTAATTTTATTTGACACTGTAGTGTGCACATCTCAAGGATAGCATTCCCATATCATTCACTTAAAGGGAGACTATGAATTGTAAGTAGAAGTCATTGTGTGGACTTCAAGTCATTGTGTGGACCTTTAGCTCAATCAGCTAAGAGTGAATCTCTTGTCACTCCTTGTTTTTCCTTTCCTTTCAACCTGGAATCATGGCTTGTGTTCATCTTGTGTTCTTGATGATGAAATCCATGCCCAATAGGCAGTGGCACTCGATTTACTCAATTGATTATCTTCCTATTAGCCAAACACAAATTCTAATGGATACACCATGTTTATGTAAGTCCAATATTCTTATAACTTCTTGGCAGGATACGAGACTTGGCAGCAAAGTAACCAAGTAGGATCTTTTGTAGCCACTGTACATAGCAGAAGCTCTTTTTGGGATAGAGTGCATGTTCTAGCAACAATTTCTTCTATGTCATATCACTTACTGATGGTGTGACAAATTCACTTTCTGAACTATAAAATGGGACTCTTTTTCTGACAATCATGACCACAAAGAAAAAAAAGGATATAATATTGAAAGTCAGGATTGTACCAGAAAAAAATAAAGGAACATCCTAACACCATTCATAAGCTAATTCTCAAAATTAAAGATTGCATGATATTAGTGCCTTAACAGAACTCTAGTGAATCTCGTGTTCAGCAATCTACAAACTGCTGGCCTAGGGGCCAAATCTGATCTGATGTCTCTTTTTTTGTAGACAAGTTTTATTAGGATATGGTTATGCCCAATCATTTTACGGTTTTGTATGCTACTTTCGTGCTACAATGGCAGAGTTGAGCACTTGCTACTGAGACCGCATGGCCTGTGAGGCCTGAAATACATGCCCTCTGGCTTTTTACTGAAAAAGTTTGCTGACTCCTGCTCTTGTCTCTTATGACTACTGCTCTTGTCTATTATGATTACATCTTGTGTCTGCAAATTTGTGTTCCTTTGAGGTTTGGATATGATTCAGTAGTTTAGATTTTAGAAAACAACAGTATGACTATTTTTGGAATGTATTTAGTACTTGGTTTCCTTAACTCCTCCCTCATAAGAGGTGTATTAGAACATTTCAAGTCAATCAATTACAGTGGGAACAAAGTCTTAGGGAATTATAGTAGTCATAATTGATAATCATTGATGACTGTATTGAGGGGTTTTTGAGATATGGATTATTTGTATAAGATTAGAGTTTGTAGGTGACTTGACGCAATATATTTAAAGATTATCATTTTGTACAGAGGTGCAGTTTTAGGAAAGATGTATTCGAACTAGTGAGGAAGGGTGAGCACAGGGGACTCACCAAGGCTAGGAGATTCTTCGCAGTAACTAGCACATAGAGGCCTCAAAATACCTAATTACCCTTAATCATTCTGATTTACTACCCCTAGAAATAACTAAGCATACAATTCTGAAAAAAATTACAGATTCTAATTGGCGGATTGTAAAGCATTCAAGATCTCTTGATTAATGGGTTAGATCTGAAGCCTGGGCTCATCACTTAATAGATGTATTACCTTCGGCAAGTTTCTTACCCTCTCTGTGGCTCTTTTATTTTTTAAAATTTGTGTATGAGAAAAACAACAGCACCTCACTATTAAGAGTATTGGGAGGGTCAACTGAGTTTTAAAACATATATATGTGTGTGTATACAGATATATACACACACATACACACACATGTACATACACACATATATACATACACACACATATATATGTATGAACACACACACATATATGTGTGTGTGTATATATATGTATGAACAGAAACCGGCAGCTTTTAAGTGCTGGTCAACCTATTAACATTTAATAATCCTACTGGTATAGCTTGGCTGTGTTCCCACTCAAATCCCATTTTGAATTGTAGTTCCCTTATTTCCCACATGTTGTGGGAGGGACCAGGTGGAGGTAATTGACTCATGGGGGTGGTTTCTCCCATCCTGTTCTCGTGATAGTGAGTGAATTCTCATGAAATTAGATGGTTTTATAAGGAGCTTCCCCCTCTTCTGGGCACTGATTCTTCTCTCTCCCGCTGCCATGTGAAGAAGGACTTTGCTTCCCCTTCTACCATGATTGTAAGTTTCATGAGGCCTCCCTAGCCATGCTGAACTGTGAGTCAATTAAACCCCTTCCTTTATAAATTACCCAGTCTCAGGTATGTCTTTATTAGCAGTGTAAGAACAGAGTAATACACCTATTAACATTTAATAAATGTTAACTATTATTATTATCAATTGATTCAATTTCTTTTTAATCTCCTCAGATTCCAGTTTTCATGCTAGCTGATAAAGCCAGTCTACTAACAGACAATATAAGATATTTCATTAGGCAATGTGAAATATGTTATTTATTTCATTATTAGAAACTCAATCAAGAAAGAGTATCCTACAAGGTAAAGTTCTGTTCTGGGTACCCCTCCCCATTTTTTTTATTATGGCTGTGTGTTTCTAAAGTTGCATGTATATCTATTCATTAAAAGAATGTGCAGTTTCAGTTAACTTGGGGAATAGAATATTGATTTAAACCATACTTTAGGAGGCTTATCTATCACTCTGAACAAATAAAAACTTCTATGAGATTGGATTTCATTGCATGAGACAGGAAAAAACATACTCTGCTGAATACAGCTTGTGGTTGTAAGGCCAACTTCTAGAGGTGTCATCAATATATCGGGTTCCTGCTTTCACTTTTTAATGATCTCTGTCAACTCTGATAAAGATAAGCTCACTTTCATTGAAGCAGAATTTACCCTGTCTCTCTCAGGGTTGTTTTTTTTTTTTTTTTTTAACATACTGACTATACCTTCAGCCTGTCATTATCCCAGAATTGACATTTCTACCTTCAAGATTTGTTAGTGTTAGAGAATCAATGTGTTGATAAGAAATTTTGTCCTACTTTGACTGTGGATTTTGAGCTTTCTCTTTGTGGAGTTTGACTCATTTCCAAACCACTTGCATAGGGGAAAAAGACTGTAAATTACAAATACTGAATTTACCAACTCCATCTTGTTCTGCCCTCTTTTCTCAGCTCTCATGCTCTCATATCTCAGCTGGAGAGTTGAATGAAAAGCTTTTTAAAACATTCCCCAGTTCAGTTTTGAAGTCAATTGATCCTCTGAAGACCACAGATCGTCCCTAGTATTCTTTTTCCCATTTGCTTTTTTGTAATAGAATTCCAGAGTCTATCTTTATCTAGCTGAAGACTCCTTATTTTCTAGAATTCCTCAAACCTGCAGGTGACTATATGGCTTACTTCTGGCTTAATGGGGAGTGAGTAGAAGTGAAGCATGCCAATTGCATGTTATACACCCAAATGAAGGTCACATCCCCTCCATGACTTTCCCCCTTTCTGGTGATTAGAATGCATTAGCAAATAAAGCAGCAACATTAGACCACAACATGGGAGTGACTCATTGAGGAGGCGCAGCAACGGGGCAGAAGGAGTCTGGGTCCCTAATGGCAGAGGGCTGCTATAACAGCCCTGGTCTACATAAGCCCAGAATGTCTCAGAAAGAGAATTAGCTATTTTGTTTAACCCACTATTATTGTAGCTTTTTCTAGAGCAACTAATACGGAATTTGGGATTTAGACAGGGGGGTGCTACCACACTAAGACATAAAATTCAACATATTTATCTCACAGTTGGCAATGTGGTAGGAGGGCACAATAGGGCAAAACCTTTAGTAAAACCATCATCTGCAGCATCTCAGAAGACCACATTATGCCACCAGAGTATATGACTGTAGCAGAACTGGTTGGAAAAACAGGGTAGTAGTCGGTGTTGGATGATTGTTCCTGTTATTTGTAGGACTGCCAAAGAGATGAACTCAAGTGATAAGGAAGTAGCAACAGCAGGAGCTGTTTCAGTGGCCCCAAGCCTTTCTCAGGCACCTTCTTCAGCGCTTCTGGCTAGATAATGGGAGTCGTTCCAGCTGCAAAATCAGATTATAAACATTGTGTTCCCATCCAGGGCTTTTGTTTCACATAGTCTCAAGAAAATCTCCATAAAGAGGATGGTAGAGGGAGTTGGGTAGAGCACGAAGGTCAATAAATAAAGTACATAGACATAAGAAATTTCATTTACCACGATAAGTCTAAAGGATAATTTTGGTTGTGGTTGCTTAAACTGGGAAGTGTTTGGAAGCAAATAAAACTTTACGTTTTTGAGAAAATAGTTTTTCCAAAGAAATTGCAAGCCCAGCCAGCAAAAGTCTGATTTTTCAACCCCTAAAGTAACCCCAGAATTCCTATGTGCACCACTAAGGATACAGACAACAAATCTGTGCAACCCTGAAAAAGACACACTGTCCAGTTTTCATTTTAAGTAAGTCCATGAAAGATAACAGACAAGGGTGTTTCTCCTAGAAAATCCAGAGCTGCCAGATAGGTTACCCAAAGAACTTGTTTCACTGCCAAGCATGATGTGCAAATGGCCATGAGCAAGGAACTGCCATCCTTTCCATCCATTCATCTGTTTTCTGAATGGAGGTTTTCACTGCAGTTGCCCTGACTCTACTCAACCATGTTGCTCTAGAGCAATGGCTTGTAAATGGCTTAGACTCTGGACATCCATATCAGACCTAATGGAGAGAACTGTGCAACTCCCAGGGTTCCTAAATTTGAGCTGCCTGCAGAAATTGGGCACAACCTTAAGTTATCTCTTTTGGGGATGATGGGAAGGTATTCCATGCCTAGGAGGAAGGGTATGTATCAATATTTTATCAGTAAAAATGGGAAGCACGTGCTCTAATATCCATTTTTCCTTTCTTTAAGTCATATGACTTACTCAACTGTTGGTTTCCCAGCTAGAGACTACATTTTCTAGCCTCCCATGACACTTGCTTGCTTGACCGAATTCTGCCCAACGGTGTGTGAGTGGGAGGTCTGACTGCTAATTGTTTGTTGAAGTCTTTTTTTAAAAAATTTTTTATTTTTTTATTATTTTTTATTTATTTATTTTTTATTATTATTATACTTTAAGTTCTAGGGTACATGTGCATAACGTGCAGGTTTGTTACATATGTATACTTGTGCCATGTTGGTGTGCTGCACCCATCAACTCGTCAGCACCCATCAACTCATCATTTACATCAGGTATAACTCCCAATGCAATCCCTCCTGCCTCCCCCCTCCCACCTCCCCCTCCCCATGATAGGCCCTGGTGTGTGATGTTCCCCTTCCCGAGTCCAAGTGATCTCATTGTTCAGTTCCCACCTATGAGAGAGAACATGTGGTGTTTGGTTTTCTGTTCTTGTGATAGTTTGCTAAGAATGATGGTTTCCAGCTGCATCCATGTCCCTACAAAGGACACAAACTCATCCTTTTTTATGGCTGCATAGTATTCCATGGTGTATATGTGCCACATTTTCTTAATCCAGTCTGTCACTGATGGACATTTGGGTTGATTCCAAGTCTTTGCTATTGTGAATAGTGCCGCAATAAACATACTGTTGAAGTCTTAAAAGGAAGAAACACGTCCTCCTCTTCAACTTCCCTTCCCCTCCATTTCTGCTGGCTAGAATATAAACATGATGGAAGGCACTGGAGCAGCCACTATGGACCACGAGTTAGAATCTGCATGCTGGAGGCATCAAAGTACCAGATGGAGGTGCCTGGTTTCCTGACACTGCCGGGCACTCTGCAGTCCTGACTGCTCTGTATGAACTCTTACCTTGGAGAAAAATAAGCTCTCCTATTCAAGTCACTCTTCCCTTAGCTTCTGTTTCAGCAGCTGAAATGGTCCCCTAACTAGTACAACAGAATACTATTTCTTCTGAAATGGAGATCGGAATTGCTGACAGCTCCTTCTTCAGATGGGAACTGTGGGGGCATGAATCATGGTCAGAGATTCTGTTGTCCGCCTCTGAGTGCTATGGAGTGGGGACCACAGTGACTGTATAGGGACTTGTTCTCGGCCCTGCTGAGGTAACAGGTGGTTATTCTCTGGCCTCACCATGGGGAGGGTGATAGGAGTGCCTGGTGTGGCTGCCCTAAGCCTCCTGTCTGCAAACAGTCACAGTCTGTCTAAAGTACAGTGGTACACAGAGCTGGCAGGCCTGGGATAACCTAACTGAAGAGGGCTGTGACATCTGACTCCTCCTCAGGAATCACTGCAGCTGCCGCTGTGTACCTGCCCACTGAAGAGATTGCCCATGCTTGCATGCTCTGCCTGGGAACCATCCCAGTCCCAAGGTTTTCAACACAGCTTGAAAACAAGCTCTCAGCTGTTTTACAGGCACTTTCTATGTCCACTCACTTTGTGAAGAGACAAAATGCCTTTGGTTTCAGAGCCAGGGAAATCGTGTTAAATTCTGCAGTCTCAACCCATGGATTTAGAGCATAACGTATTTTTCAAGGGGACGTCTTGGAAAGAACAAAGGATTTGGTATAAAAGATTTATATTCTCATTCTACTGTGCCGAGCTCTGTAGTTTAATGGTCAAAATGGAGTCTAGAATCAATTAGCTTTGGTTGTAATTCCTGGTTCTTCTCTGTGTGACCCCAGACAAATCATTTATGCTCTCTCATTCTAAGCCTGAATTGTACCACTTGTAAAATGGGGATTTTTTTTTGTGGTGAGCATTACCTATTTAGCTATTTACACAATGCCTGGTTTGGCACAAGCTGTCAGTAAGTTTTGGATATTATGGGTATTTTTATAATTATAAACATGCATTTCACAGGATACATAACTACTCATGAAAGTCTTTCTGTTGTGAAAACTCTGAAAACCCTAGAAACTCTTGATGGGGATCATAATAATGACGGTGTCTGATTGGTGGTGGGATGGGCGCAATGCAGAGCAGGGAAGCAAACATATTTGACGTAATTACCTTAAGAGAAAACTGGCAGAAAAGAAGTCTGCATTCAGACAGTGAATATTTATCAAATACCAACTCTGGGCTACACTTTGGTCTGGACAGGAAAAAACAACAAAGTGCCTGTTTAATAGGCATTTTTATTCTGGTGGGGAGAGCCACTCAATAAATAAACAGTTACTTTTGGGTAACCAACCTCCCCAAACCCACATGGCTCACCCACAGGTGGCACAAATCCCAGATTTGATTGCTAGATGTCTGAGTCCTAAGGATTTATGCTTCACTCTGACCTTTGACTCCTGTCCCTAGGAAACATATTTGAATGGAAAGATCATGGAATCTCTTTGTTACAGCTCCTAAAGGCAACCAACTTGTACTGAGTCTCTTTGTTCTAAGTTCTTTTCTTAAAAACATTTTGTGGTTTATATATTTGGTAGGTTCATATAGTTATGGGGTAGACAGTATACAATGTGTAATAGTTACACCAGGGTAAATGAGGTATGCATCACCTCAAAGATGTATCCTTGTGTTATAAACAATCCAATTATACTCTTATAGTTATTTTTAAATGTTTATTTAAAAATAACATATTATTTATTTAAAATAATAGATTAAATTATTATTCACTATAGGCACCCTGTTTTGCTGTCAAGTACTAGGTAGGTCTTATTTATTCTTTCTACCTATTTTTTTTGTACTCATTAACTATCCCTAGCTCCCTCCTAACTCACCACTACCCTTCCCAGTCTCTGGTAACCGTCATTCTACTATCTCCATGAGTTCAATTATTTTAATTTTTAGCTCCCACAAACAAGTAAGAACATGCCAAGTTTGTCTTTCTGGGACTGGCTTATTTCACTAAACATAATGACTTCCAGTTTTATCCATGTTGTTGCAAATGGCATGATCTCAATCATCTTTATGGCTAAATTGTACTCCATTGTGTATAAGTACCACATTTTCTTTATTCATCTGCTGATGAATACCTAGGTTGTTTCCAAATCTTGGCCATTGTGAGAGTTTTGCAGTCACTCCAAGTGATTGACAGACGTTGTTTCCCTACTCACGGAACACAGCACAGTCAGAAGACCTTGGCTATCAAGTCATACAGATCCTAGCTTAGTCCCCAGTTCAGACTCTATGAGCTGCTGTGTGACATTGGACAAGCTATGCAGCCTCTCAAATATCCATTTTCTCATCAGTGCAAAATGGGGTAATGGTACTGTCTTTAGAAGGTGTTGGGTGCATTTTTCTGCTGGCTCCACATGGTAAACAACAGCCTAAATACACTTTAAAAAGTGGGGAAGAATTTGATTCTAAATAGAGGCACTTAGCTAGTGGAGAAATTCTGCCAGACAATGTTTGCTGGGCTTTGGAGCAGGGGAAGGGCACAAGTTGTAATGGTTGTGGAGCAAGCAGCGTCTAGAGATAGCTAAGAGACTGAAAGGAGTGACAGAGGAAAGCAGGATAGCATGCATGTAAAAAGGCTCTTGAAGGGGCCAGGGATTAAAAAAGAATTAAATGGATGGAAGGTTAATAAAAATAGTCTTTTGAAACAAATGGAAGATTATTCAGACAGTGAAGGAGAGAGTTAGAATAGGATGTGATATAATAGCAGGTAGAGTTGGGGAAGAGCAAACTAATGGAAGTGCATTCCGATTCCGAGTCTCCACCTGCCCTCAATCTCACCCATGGATAAGCAGGGCTGGGAAAGGAGACCTGATGATTAGAACCAGAGCCTGAGAGTTAGGCCTATACTTTTTTTTTTTTTTTTTTTTTGAGACAGAGTCTTGCTCTGTCACCAGGCTGGAGTGCAGTGGCACAATCTCGGCTCACTACAACCTCCACCTCCCGGGTTCAAGTGATTCTCCTGCCTCAGCCTCCCAAGTAGCTGGGACTATAGGCAGGTGCCACCACGCTTAGCTAATTTTTGTATTTTTAGCAAAGACGGGGTTTCACCATGTTGGCTAGGATGATCTCAATCTCCCGACCTTGTGATCTGCCTGCCTCTGCCTCCCAAAGTGCTGGGATTACAGGTGTGAGCCACCGCGCCTGGCCAGGCCTACACATTCTTATTCAGATTTGCAAGTACATGGTTTGAGTCTGCAGCTTAATTTCTCTGGATTCAGATGTAAGCATCCGAGTGCATTTGGTCATGCTAGCCTGTGAGCTTGAGTGAAGGTTTGCTAAGATCTCTCTTCATCTAACATTGTAGTGTTTTGTTTTGCATTAGGTATGGGCCTGCATGCTATTAAAATTCTACTCCAGTTCTGTAAAATGTCTTGAATGATTGTTCCTTAAGGTACAGAAAGGTAGCAGAAATGGAGAGAGAAGGAATGGATTCAGGGTATGATAGACCTGGATTTAAAGCTTGGCTGTGTCACTGAGCAGCTAGATTGCTTTGAGAAAGTCATAAACCTCTCTGAGTTTCTCCAGCTCATAGACAACATACTACCTACTTTGTAGGGTTATGTGAGGATTTGAGATTATAAGTAAACGCCTAGCACAGCCCAGCTTATAATAGGCACTCAATAAATAGCAAGTATCCTTAATTTTAATTGATTATATAATACAAGGCAAAATGAGTAGTATTCTTTTTAGCATCTTTCTATTTTATTCTTTTCAGCTTTAAATACCCCTCATTTAATACATTAAAAATGAAAACATCAGTAGTCATTCTGTGAGTCCAGCTGAGGGCATAATTTGTTCAGTTTCTCTACTACCCCTCTACTTTTATTTTTAAATGTCAACCTAAATAACTAACAGAGAGGCTCGCTAAAAGAACAAGATATGTATTTGGGAGTAGAGCATTGCAATGGAAATATATGTACTGTAGTAAATTATGTTCATATTCAGGGAGATAAAGGAAGACAGAGGTTTTTAAAGGAAAAAATGAGAATTACATAATTGTTTTGAACTAATTATCTGTGGCTGCAAAGATCAATAACAAAGGTGACACCAGTCTGAGTCTGGACAGGCAGTTGCTGGGCAGATGTCCTTGCAGAAGTATTGTATGTGTAAGGTTGTGATGGACTTTGTGCAAAGTTGTGATTTTTGCAGACTCTATTTTGATAGTTTTGCTATCTAGCATATAAGTATGAGAACTTTCTCTTGATGGCCTTCTCCATCTCTATTTGTCTTTTTTTGAATAGTGACCCCATTTGGATTTTGCCAACATTCACATAAGCAAATATTGATTTCTTAGAAATAAAAAAAAATCATAGCCATAAGAAAAAGGGTACAATTAGGCTCAAAAAGTATTTTTCCATATAATTTCAGATAAAAAGTTATTTCAACATTTGTGGCAACCTCAAAGCTTTGGTCATCCATAGTATGACCCATTAAGTCTGCAGTAATTTACTCTACTCAGCCTTCACTTCCCCTTTTGTCCCTTTCACTCTTATCCAAAGATATCATAAAAGTAAGTTTCAACATCTAAAACATGACATTCTCAGAGACAGGAACAAATTGGCACCAAGTGACCCCCAAGTTTTAAATGTATTGCTTTGGTGGCTGGAAATAGTTTCCATAAGCAACTCTAAGGATTGTCATATTCCATCTCTTTCCCCCTCTAATACTTATTACATCATGTTCTAAGTGCTGGGGTAAGCGCTGACATGTAAAGTTCACTTAATCCAAACAGCGACGCTGAATGATCTCAGAGGCTGAAGAGACTCCGAGATTTCCCCAAGGTCACAGAGCTGGTAAGTGGAAGAGCAGGTTTGCTCCTGGACACCCCGGCTTGTAACCCTGTTGAATAAGGCATTGGGGAGGACACACCAAAATTCAGATTTCCCTGTTCACGAGAACCATGGCTTGTCCAGGTGACTTTCCTCCATATTTTAATAGGTTTTGAAAGTATCTTTTCCAGCAATACCCTTGTTCTCCATAGAGCAAGAAGCCATGGGCATCACATTCAAAATGAGGCAATATGGGGAGGCGAGAATAACACCAACTCCCATTCCTATTCTGAACTGTGGAAAAGAGGATACCTCTTCTTCCCACAGTGCTGATTGCCATGCACACTATCTGTGCACAATAATGGACCCATCCTGGCTATCCATTTCTGTGACAGCCAGCCAATCATTTCAGGCTAATCACGCCCCGCAGCCCATCTGTCCACATATCTTGGCCTCCCTTCCCTTCAGCTGTGGGAGAGAGAAGACCAGGAGAGAAAGCCTCTGGCCTTTAAGTGTTTGCACAAGATGCCTGAGTGGAGTGAGGTGGTGAGATAAGGGGTATTTCAGGCTATTTCTTCTGCTTGTGTGAATAGCACATGATTGATTTCAGAAAAAGAAATTTATTTCCCTGCAGACATATTTTTATCATTTGCTTGAATTCCTTGATGCCTTACTCACTATGTGTACAGAGGAGCCAGGTCTCCTTGAGAGGGGGAGGGAAGGGAAAATGGATAACACTTTAAACTTGAAAAAAAAAAAAATATATATATATATATATATAAAAGTCACTGCCAGATAAAATGTTCTGTGACCTATAAGCTTTGGAATGGGTCAGAAGGATTATACTAAAGCTGACATTTAGAAATGATGAGATCTGTTGGCTGCTGCGTTTGCATGTAGCACGCCAAAATACCTCCCAGAACTCCCCTTCCGGGTGAAGCCTCCACTGAAGCCCGGATTGAATAGCAGGCTCTTCAACCCTAGGGGTGAGAGCCGGACTTAGAGGGTCAGAGCCAGACGTAGAGGGTCACTTTGTGCTGACTTTTACAGGGTGAGATGAGTTTATTTAAAGGGACATATTCAATTTAGTTAAGCTTCCAAATTTATGTACTCCTAAAAAAGAAGGCTTAGGGGAGGCTAATATAAATGGAAATTATTTCAGAGGGAAAGATGGGGAGGAGGGAGGGTGGTGATGGTGGTCAGGGTAGGAGGAGTGGGTAGGAAGTAGGAATTTGAATGCAACGAATTTCTGGGACACGAGCTTTTTGGTTTTTGGTTTTTTTTTTTTTGTAGCCCAGTGTTTAACATTTAGGTGGGTGTAAAAATACCCAGGCAGGATGGGTTAGTTTTGAGCTTTGAAAATTTGGGCAATTTTCAGGACTGCTTTGTTCCCTGGTGTAATGTTAGTGCTTTGGTAAAACATCCACTGGGATGTAAGCACCTTGGCCTCAGCCCTTTGAACAGGAGAATGAGATAAGGCAGCTTTCAGACGACAGCGGTCTCATGATGATTTGCACACGTGGAGGCCGAGCAGCGGGGCAGAAAATCCAAACATCAAGGCTAGTTTGGGAAGGTGTTTTTGCACTTATGTCTGAATACCAGGGAGTCTGACATTTTGGGAATGCCATTTACTCAAAGCAAATATCTAGACGGGCAGATGTGTCTCTGGAATGGCTGGAGGCTACATCATTTCCCCAGCTGGCTCCTTCCTCTACACTTGTCTGCTTCTCCCGTCCTGCTGGGAATTAACCATTTAGGACTGATCTCTGGCTCCTCCCCTTTCAGACCACATCAGGAAGGCAACTAGGAAGTTGTTACAAGAGTTTATCTGCCCATGAGGTAAATAGAGAGAGCTAGGGTAGAAACTGCAACCCAATGATCAATGAAGGTGAATGCAATATTATACCTCTAAGATTGTGCTTGTAGAGCAAGTTGTAATTTAAAAATCTTTGAGAGTAAAATGTACACAGTCCAGTTCAGCTGTCTGAAGCGCTGTTGAACCTGTCCTCTGACTTTTTAATTCCAAAGTAATTAATTTTCGGTCTTTGACTTCATTCAAAATTCATGTCCTTATGATTCAATTCTTGGTTACTTCAACTCCTTCTTTATCTTTTTAATCATTTTAAACATATTTGCTTTGTTTTGTCCTCAGATTGCTCTGTTTTCTCAAGTTTTAGAGAATCGACTCTTCATTCTCTTCATCTGATGACCTCTCCTCCATTTCTATTTACTTTTTCCCTTTGAGATTTTAGTCTATATTCTTCCACTGTAGTAAACTGTAACTGTAAGTATAACAGCTATTCAGAGTTCTGTTTTTATAGCCAGCCATCCACATGATGGTGGTCTTGGGCACCTCTGTTACATGAGGGTACTCAGCTTTAACTTCACAGTGTACACAGGTCTCCCAGTGGGTGTTACAACCTCAGCATTTAATTGAAGGAGTCAGTTTTCCCTGGTTCATTTGTTGATCAGTCTGTTTCTTCCTCATTGACTTGTAGTACTTTTAACTTTGATTCCTATATATAGTGATCTCTTTCAAGGAGAACTTACTACTTCTCCAGGGCATTTACAGTGTCACACTTATGTTGGTTTGGAGGAAGCAAGCAATGAGCCCAGGAATTACATGGCTTTAGTGCATATATATATATATAAATATATATATATAAACATATATTTATATATAAATTTATATATTATTTATATTTATATATAATATATAATGATATATAATATATGACATAGAATATATATCATATATTATATGTATATATAAATTTATATTTATATAAATATATAATATAATATAAATATATATTATATATTTATATATAAATATGTATAAATATAATATATTATATATTTATATATGTTTATAATTTTTAAAAATATATATGTATTTAAAAATATATATACATATATATATACACACACACTTTTTTTTTCCTGAGGCAGCAACAGGCTGTTGCCAGATGCATATGCACCCCTATTGACCTGTTTGTGGGCCCTCTGATTTCTTGCTTTGCAGCTCCTGTGTCTACTTCAGGTTAATCTAAATTTCTTAGAAATGATCCTTTTTGGTCAATGTTTACATTTTTTTTTGACAACTCTGAGCCTGGCAGATAGTAGGCTTCCAGTAGATTCTTGTTTTTTCGTTATGTAAAAGTCATTCATCTCTTCAGTCTTTCTTTCAAATTATCTTTCTTGTCTTTCTTCATCATGAATATAATTTTCTGATTACTTTTATGGCTCCAAGCTTCAAGGCCCTAGGCTTGGAAGCCCAAGGGCAGGAACCATGTTCGTCTCTGTGTGTACCAGTACCTAGCACAGGATCTGGCACAGAGCTAGATAGTCACTGAATTCAGATGATGATTGAACTGATCTGAAGACATGCTTTAGACAACCCTGCTCCCTGCAGGTTTATCTGTAAAAATAGAAGAATATTTAGCTCTTAAAATCTTGCTCCCTCTAAACATTTATAATGAAGAAAGCAATATTTCAGCATCTTTGAAGTCATATGAAAATTACCTTGTATCTTTCAGTTCTCTATTTTACAAATCAAAGGATGTCATGGCCTTACAGCCTGACTGTCCATCTGCATGTTCCTGTTCACGATCCCTTTCTGAGCCCTCTCCATTGTTCCCTATTTTATAATAGATGCAACACTGACATTCAGATACTTCAACAAAGGGCTCGCTAGAGTTGAATGTAGCAAGGGTGTTATTTTCAGGGTCAGCTGTCTTTTGGAAGCACGTAACAAAGTCAACTTTAGACTGACTTAGACAAAACAGATCATTAGAAGATTTGTTAGAAAGATATTAAAGAAATTTGGCCGGGTGCGGTGGCTCACGCCTGTAATCCCAGCACTTTGGCAGGCCGAGGTGGGCAGATCACGAGGTCAGGAGATCAAGACCATCCTGGCTAACACGGTGAAACACCGTCTCTACTAAAAAAAAAAAAAAAAAAAAGTACAAAACAAAACAATTAGCTGGGCGTGGTGGCAGGCGCCTGTAGTCCCAGCTACTCGGGAAGCTGAGGCAGGAGAATGGCGTGAACCAAGGAGGTGGAGCTTGCAGTGAGCTGAGGTCTGGCCACTGCACTCCAGCCTGGGAGACAGAGGGAGACTCTGTCTCAGGGAGAAAAAAAAAAAAACAGAAAAGAAAGAAAGAAAGAAAGATATTAAAGAAATTCATAGAATCAAAGGAAGACTGTGGCAAATTGTTGTTAAGTTTTGCCCACATGAAAAATTTGCCAATGACTCCAGGTCTCTTTGTTTCTAGCTCTAAAGAGTTGAGGAGTCTTTCTCATTAGATTTAATTTAAATAACTTGCAGGAAGAACTCTGATTGGCTGAGCTTGAGTCATGTGTTCATACTTGAACCAATCACTCTAGCTAAGGATATGGCCAGGGTTGTATCACAGGGTCCTCCATTTGGAAAGTGTTTCTTATCAGAAGAGGAGGGAGAAGAAAGTGATAAGTAGTAAGGACAGCTTGTTACTGCACTTGTAACACAGTAGTGGATGACTATATTCCTAATTATTTAGAAGAAGATCATAGTAGATGTTTTTCTTCTTCACAGTGCTCTGTTGCTGACTTAGTGATCTGTCTTTCACAATAAATCTTATCTCCTTTTAGGTTATAATTTGTTCTAGCCAGTTCTTCTACATATTATATTGACCAAGCTTGCTTTGAGTCACTATTGAATTGTGTCCCATTTTATAAATGGGTTTCTTTTAGCCCACTAAATACTCCTCCAAGAATGAAAAAGAAAAAAAAATCTAAAATTCCTCCAGGATGAGAATTTGATGGTCATTTGACGTTCCCAAATTCTATGTGTTGGTGGTAAATCCATTCTTACCGCACTCACCCTATTGTCTACATTGGAGAAACCTGCCTGCCATTTTTCATAAGGACATTTGTGGGCTGGAGACTAAGTTAACACTCCGTTTGCTTATCACATCACTTGATTTATCTGGGGGTAAAGGGAGTGAGGTAGGAGGTTTGACAGGCAGTGATAGCTCAGCCAGGCAGGCTCAAATACCACTGCATGAGGATAAAACCGTTAGCCAAACAGACCTTCTAAATACCACTGGAAAGCAGGAATAAACCATGCAGACAGGAACAAGGCTCCTGTCCAAGCATTACAGAACCTCTGTCACACTTCAGCAAACTCAAAACATGCACACGTATATGCATAGATCCTTTCCCATTATTAATGGTAACCGGAGAGCTAACAGTGTAAGTTTAGCATCACACAAACTCAAGTGCTGACAAGTTTATTTTTATAGGGCAGTCTTGACAAATCTAACAAGGTAAACCAAAGGCAAGGAAAAAAAATCATAAAGGAGGTGATGACACATAATTTAATCCTTGCTATTGGCATTCATTGTCTTTTAAAAGTCAACTTTTTGTTCCCAACAATAAGTTATTTTGATAAAATGAGAAGTCAAAAAGAGAGTTGGATATGAGGACTAAAAGGAATACTGCAGTCTGGTTATGGAGGGGTGGGGATGGAAGGAAAAATTTCAATTAAAGTATGAGGCTATGATCTCTCGGAGTGGTGGGGAAAGCAGCCGTTCCCTTAAGTCACTTATTTTTGATCTGGTCACCTTTTTCCAATGAAGGAAGTGATCAGACTTCATTGCTAGTGTCCTAGAGCATGGGCTTCCTGGCTTTCTGTCAAGACCAATTCAGTGAGCTGACTTAGGGTTTTCTTTGCCTACTACAAAAATAACCCACATTGGGCTCTCATGACAGCTCAGCATTGTGGAAAGTGCACTGAACTTGGAGTCAAAGATCGGAATCAAGTGCTTGTTTTGTTTCTTGTCTGCCACATGATTTAAAATTGGGGGTAGACTTACTCTCCTCCACAGTAAAATGGGAACATAATAGCCTCTTTCATAAGATTACACTTGACCCTTGAACAATGGTGGGGTTAGAGACGCCAAGCCCAGCTCAGTCAAAAATCTGCTTATAACTTTTAAGTCCCCCAAAACTTAACTACTAATAGCCTACTGTTGACAGGAAACCTTATTGATAACATCAATTAACATAAATTTTGTATATTACGTGTACTACATACATACATTACTTTATTTTTATGATGAAGTAAGCTAGAGAAAAAATATTGTTAAGAACATCATAGGGAAAATAAAATATATTTACTATTCATTAAGTGAGAGTGGACCATGATAAAGGTCTTCATTCTTGTCATCTTTGTGTTGAGTAGGCAGGGGAGGAGGAGTAAGAGGAGGGGTTGGTCTTTCAGTCTTGGGGTGGAAGAGGTGAAAGAAAATCCAAGTATAAGTGAACCCACGCAGTTCAAGACCCATGTTGTTCAAGAGTCAATGATACTAAGGTGATTCAAGGCAGCAGTGTAGAAGAAATGACTTTTAAAGATGTCTAATGCTTTGCAAACACAGGTAGGTATTATTATTATTTATGGCATTTTTGTTATCTCACAGTTTGACCTCTCATAAAAAGACACTATTAGCAGTAACTTCAGCTGAAACTCTGCCAGAATCTCCTACTTTTTCTTTCTCTGTGTTAAATGATTTTTCTACATTACATCCAAAATATTCTAGAAACACACAAGAGAGCATTTCAGAATGTGAGAATGCACAAACCACCTAGGGAGGGTGAGGTGGGGAGAGGGTTACTTCCCACACATTGGACAAAAATGTGTTGGTTTATTCCCATGGTTCTTACCCTGGGATGGTTTTGACCCCTCCAAATCCTAAACATTTGCAATGTGTAGAGATATTTTTGATGGTCATTGCTGAAGGGGTGCTACTGGCATGTAATAGGTAAAGGCCAGGGATGCTGCCACACATTCTACGATGCATGAGACAGGACCCCACAACAAAGAATTATCCAGTCCAAAATGTCAGCGGTGCTGAGGCTAAGAAACCTTTGCTTTATTTGGAGGAGATATCTTCCTTCCTAGGGTTCCCAAATGGATTTTGTCCATTGGCAAACTCTGGAAAGGAGAGGCTGAAACCATGTCCCTAGAGCATTTCCTATTTTCCCACCACCTCTGGTATAAAATGCTTAGTTTTTTGAAAGATATCCTAGATCGGGTGATATAATTCACATGATTTTTTTCTCAATTGTCACACTTAAAAATATTATAGATGGCTAGAAAGAAATGACCATTTTAATACACTAATATCTCTTGCATTGTCTTTTAGAATATTTTTTCTAACACACACATGCCTTTAAATAAAGAAACCTTAAAAGGAAATACGCTGTTTGCCTTTCTTTTTATTTTGTGTTATTGTAATAATGTATTTGCTTGAGATAGTCTAAACCTTTTATATAATTCAGATGGAAATGTGATGCCTGTAGTAAGAATCATGAAGTCTTTCATTGAGTAGCCTTATCTCAGAAAAAAATATCTCAGAAAAGCCACCATCTTAGATTTAGTACTAACTTCAAAGTTTCAAAACTTTGAAATAGGCCCGGCATGGTGATTCATGCCTGTAATTCCTGTGCTTTGAGAGGCTGCGGTGGGCAGATCACTGGGGCCCAAGAGTTCCAGATGAGCCTGGGCAACATGTTGAAACCCTGTCTCTACAAAAATGCAAAAATTAGCCTGGTGTGGTGACGCATGCCTGTGGTCCCAGCTACCAGGGAGGCTGAGGTGGGAGGATCACCTGAGCCTGGAAAGTTGAGGCTGCAGTGAGCCATGATTGCGCCACTGCACTTCAGCCCGAGCAACAGAGTGAGACGCCGTCTCTAATGAATGAATGAGTGATTTGAAATAGTTAAAACTTTGTAAAAAGTTTGCAATATTAATCCTGTATAAACTGTATTCAGATTGCCCAATTATCATTAACCTTTCATAACGCTTGCTTTGTCAATCTCTCTCTCATTTTCTCTAAACACACAGACAACTTCTTTCTTTCTGAACCACAGGAGAATAAGTTACATGCATGATTCCTCATTAATCCTAAACACTTCCATGCATATTTCCTAAAAATTAAGACACCACTTCCCAGCCATAATACAGACAACAAATTCCAAAAATTAATACCTATACATTACAATCTTCTTATCTAAAAACCTCATTCAAATTTTACTGATTGTCCTGACACTATCCTTTATAACAAAATTTAGTTTGGAGACTTTGGTCTTCTTTAGGCTGGAGTTTCTTAGTCTTATAGTCTTCCTGACCTCTTTTTTTCAGAGTATACGCTTGATACTTTGTAGAATGACCCTCAACTTGGGATTATGTGATATTTCCTCATGATTAAATTTATGTTTACATTTTTGGCAAAAATCTCATAGAAGTAACACTGTGTTTTTCTCAGAGTACCTAATCAAGTAACACACAATATTGTTTTGTTCCTTTACTGGTGATATAAACTATGATTAATGTGGTGAAGGTGGCTTCTGTGAGGTCTCCCCTCTGTAATGTTCTTATTTTCCTCTTTACGTCTAATAAGGATTTTTTGGGGCTGTTCTTTAAGATGGTGTAGCTATCCTGTGATAGTTAATTTTACGTGTCAACTTGGCTGGGCTACAGGATGCTCCCACAGCTGGTAACATTGTTTCTGGGAGGGTCTGTTGAAAAGAGATTAGCATTTGAATCAGTAGACTGAGTACAGAAGATCCACCTTCCCCAATGTGGGCAGGTGTCTTCCAATCCACGGAAGGTTAGAACAGGACAAAAAGTCAAAGGAAGCGTGATTCTCTCTCCTCTTGAGCTGAGACATCCATCCCCTACTGCCCTTGCTCCTGGTTCTTAGGCCTTTAGCACTCTGGGATGGCTTGTAGATACATATTGTGGGATTTCTTGGGTTCCATATCTTGTTATATAGATCTATATGTATATGTATATCTGCATCCTCTTGGTTCTGTTTCTCTTGAGAACTATGGCTAATACATATTCTTTTTCTTATTAGTTTATTTGCTAGTTTTAACATGTATTGAATAATTCTTGTCTGAATCAATGATTGTTATAATGGCAGTCAAAAGGTGTTTTGTGTAATTTATTTATATTTATTAGTAGGCTGTAAGAAAGGGCTTTGCCTTCTACTTATGTATTTACTCATGTATTTATATCTAAGGGAACTCATGGTGTCCTATTAAATTCAATGAGGAGTATACAGTTTCTTCAATGTTTAATTTTTAGTCTAAAATGTCTCAGATTAGCAATGGGAGACTTTTCAAGATAACTTTTGTGTTCCTTTGACATCATTATTTGAGCCCCTCCTTACTTTCTGGTACAGATAGATACTCCACGCTCTTCTTGTACTTTTCCAGGTCCAGCCCTGGAATCAGTTATTTCTCTGGGAAACCCTTAGTTGTTTTAGTGGAGAATGGTATTTAGGGACCACAATCTGGGAACACGGTGTGTTCATTGCCACGAAGAGGTCATTGTTTCAAGATCTAGCAGCAGGTACAGTGGAAAATACACACACACACACACACACATACACACACCAAAATTTTGATATTTATCTATTATACCTATCAATCTACCTGGAGCCATGAACAATTCACTTCAACACCTTCAATTTGAAACTAGTCCCAAAGATCCTAAATAATTCATTGTTTTTCTTCCTTTCCATATTTCTACCCCTTTCTCTGACAGTAAAAACCTAGTTCCATTGTTTTCAGTATTCACTTGTCTGTTTAACCCCCCTGAATGTCCTCAGTTTCCCAACTATCCTAACTACTACCTCAGTAGACTGCCTCATCACTTGGCCACCCCCTCATTCAGTGGAAGACACAAGTAAAAAGCAGAGAGCCCCTGCATTTAAGGGAGGCTATAGATTTTCCCTCACTTCAGAAAAGGAAAGATAGAGCATGTTGAGAGTGTGAGGTTTTGGCTACAGCTAGAGATTAGCTACTCTATCACTTAGCAGCTTGATAATCACGGAAAGATTAATCAACTTTCCTGTTTTCAATTTCTTCATTTGTACAGTAGAGATGTTAATAATATTTAACTCTGTGTTTATCTTAGGAGTTAATGAAAATGTGTATAAAGGCCAGGTGTGGTGGCTCCCGTGTGTAATCCCAACACTTTAGGAGGCTGAGGCAGGTGAATCACCTGAGGTCAGGAGTTCTGGACCAGCCTGACCAACATGGCGAATCCCCGTCTCTACTAAATACAAAAAAATTAGCTGGGTGTGGTGGCATATGCCTGTAATCCCAGCTACTTGGGAGGCTGAGGTGGAAGAAATGCTTGAACCCAGGATGCAGAGGTTGCAGTGAGCCGATATTGTAAATGCACTCTAGCTTGGGCAACAAGAGCGAAACTCCATCTAAAAAAAAAAATAATAATAAAGAAAATGTGTATAAAATACATGACAGTGCCACAATGCCAGACAATGAGTTGGTGCTCAAGGAATATCTGCTAAGTGCATAAAGGTGTGAATGCTATTGTTCTGTATTCCATGAGCAGTTCTAATAATAATGTCCATTTTTGGAGCCCTTGATGATAGTGCTGAGAAATGTCTTGACAGCTACAAAATGTGCAGTTTCACTTCTGGTTTGAAAGTCCTAGGACCAGGCTTGGGTTATGTTTTCATCCCTGGTCTAAAGATAATGGCCAGTGAGCCTGGTAAAGAGACACAAGAGTGAGAGCTTCCACTTGTACAAGCAAGGAAACTTGTACATGGAAGGGAGGAGTCATTCTTCAAAAGAAACAAGGAACTGAGCACACAAAACAATAAACGATCACCGTAATTCTCAGAGCAATCATTAAGGAAGGTATAATTACTCCCATTGACATGCAAGGAGAGAACACCCTAGAGGGGATAGATAACATGCCCACAGTCAGTCACATGCTTACTAAGTAGGCGTTCAGAGTGAGGTTCAAATCTTGCTCAGAATTATTTCACATCTGATGCTGCAATGGCTGTGCTATTCTTAAACTGATTAATACAGTTTTAGCCTTTATTACCTTTTATGGGTAGGAAATACTGTCAGTTTACTACATGCTCAGCTAATTGCCTCTTTTGGGCTTCCAGAACAATCCCTTATCCTAGAGTCCTGTGGTTGAGGTATATCCGTTTGTTTTCAGTTCAACACAATTGTATTGATTACTTTCTACGTGTAAAATTAAATATTCCTGGTCATCACATAAAATGTAAGGACAGAGTGTATCCACTTTTAATGGTATCCACTAGCTTGTGATTTTGTAGATTAAAATGATGTCTGGGCTGCAGACCAGCTGCAGAGGATTATGCAGCCAAAGTTAAACATGCAGGCTCCCTCTCTCTTACCCACTTTTGCCTACTCACTTCTCTACTATTTAAATAGATCTCCTGGACAACTTTCTTGATGTTTATTAGAAATAAAATATTTCTTAGGTATCAGTTTGTATTTAGGTGCCAAAGATAAATGCCATACAGTATCTACTTTGATGAAAACACAGTCTGATTAGACTATTGTCCCCCTGTGTCATCACAGTTAGACTTGGCTTTTGGTTCCCTGAGCATGTCTCTTTCTCCCTCTGCATTTTACTTCTTTCTTTGAAAGAAGCAGTCATGACACTAGTTTTTTTAATCATCTAGCAAGGATTGTCTGATGATGTCCTAACTTCACTTTCAGTTGATTTAGGTATAAATGTCTCTCAGCCTTCTAAATTATTTACTTATTCATTCATTTATTCCTTTGCACATTTACTTTCTATTTATTGAGAATTTACAAAATGTCTTACATTACCATTTACACTGAAAACTAGAAGAGGGACTGAGCAATATATATCTCACTCTATAGTAATATAGATTAGTGGCTCTCAACGGGGTACAATTTTGTCCCCAGGGGACATCTGGATATGTCTGGAGACATTTGATTGTCATGACCAAGGAGATGCACCAGGCCAGAGAGTATAGGACAGGGTTGATGCTAAAAATCTTACAATGCTCAGGAAATCCCCTTCCTCCAACAAAGAATTACTCAGCCTAAAATGTCAATAGTGGTGAGATAGAGAAACCCCAATATGGATTCTTATAACTCATAGATTTGCACCAAGTTCCACACTTTAATCTCAAAAATCATCTTAACTCCCTAGAAACTGATAATATAGAATCAGGGATTCTTCGCACTTGGAATCTGTGAAGCTTTGATTATTTTAGTTTCTCCTCACAACACCTCTGAGAGACAGAGGACATTCCTGTTTTACTGATGAGGCAACTCTGGCTTGAAGAGGTTAAGTAACTGTCAGAAAAAAGTGTTCACTTTTCCTCTTTCATAAAGTGTAGCAAAGAGGTTATTGAGTTTTTACTGAAAGGCTTACTCTGGGCAGCTGGATGTCAGCACTAGCATTTTTGGAGGAAATTCAAGTCTTCTCTCTATAGAGCTGTCAAGTCATGACTCGTCCTTAAAGGTGGGCCAGAAGTTCCCCTATAGTTTTTCAATTATGTGAGAACAACAGTTAAGGAGTTATTGATCTCCAGGGTGCCTGCTGGCACAAGGATATAAGCATTTGCCAAGAAACAAGACAACTGTGGTCATTGGTAATTTTTCCCACTTCGACGAGACTTTGTACAAATCTGGCTGCTTCTAAATCTCTCCTGAATGTGGCTTTTTCAGACTCTCCTTTACAGGCTCCAAGCTCTCCTCCCTTGCTGGTCTCCTGGGCACTTTGATAACTTGTTCGTCCCTTGTGACCTAAGCTGATTTCTGTATTGCTTTATAAGGGTTTTTACGGTTCTATTTGTGCATATTTCATATTTACAAGCTGATTGTAAGCTTCTTTCTGAGTTGAAGATTGCTAAATGCTATCGACCAACAAATATTCTATCGCAAAACAGACATCCTCCACTCACTTCATTATTTTACTTATCCTAATCCAAATTATTTATAATGTAGTAGGCCGGGCGCGGTCGCTCACACCTGTAATCCCAGCACTTTGGGAGGCTGAGGCAGGCGGATCACGAGGTCAGGAGATCGAGACCATCCTGGCTAACACGGAGAAACCCAGTCTCTACTAAAAATACAAAAAATTAGCCGGGCGTGGTGGCGGGTGCCTGTAGTCCCAGCTACTAGGAGGCTGAGACAGGAGAATGGCGTGAACCCGGGAGGCGGAGCTTGCAGTGAGCCGAGATCCTGCCACCGCACTCCAGCCTGGGCGACAAAGCGAGACTCCGTCTCAAAAAAAAAAAAAAAAAAAAAAATAGTATATACCAGATAAAAAGGAAAGTATAAATAAGACTATTAAACACTAGAAAGCAAAAGATACCAAAATATATCGTGCATATTAAAACAAATAATGCAAGTAAGTCACATGGCACAGTTGTCGGCACCCAGAAGCATATGCTCAGTAAATACTAGAGGTTAATAATAGGATTCTTCCCAACACATAGAAGTGTGCTATGAAAGTTGAAGTTGTTTTATACAAGTTTGTTGTGTGATTGAAGCAGTCTATCCTGAGACACTAAATGTGCAGTAAGATACTGACAAGTGTATTTGTAGCCCTCAGCAAAGGGTTTGGGTGGGCAAACATTTACCCTGATGCATCATCTACCAGCTGAGTTGGTTCTGGGTTTATCTGACAGGGAATGACGTTTTACAAGTGAAATAAACCACTAGGTTGGCTTGTTGAGGAGGAGTCAGCCTCAAACTACTTCTCAGCTCACAGTATAAGTGGCATTTGATTTTGTTGGGAGCCTGTCAGTTGCTCTTTAGCAGGCTCAGATTCCATTGCAGGAATCTGGCGAGCAAGATGTACATTGTATTTTATCGCAGAATGCCCTTGTAATAGTAATAGCTCTAGACATATAGAGAAGGACCAGAGTAGCCCAGTAAACAAGTCTACAATGTCAAAACCTGTAGTAGAAGCAATAAATGGTTAAATTTGGAAGAAAAAGTGATTTTACATGTACCTCCATTTGAAATTTATTTACTTCTGGGCTTATGAACGTGGAGGGTAAAAGGAGGATAAATCATGACATTCTAGCTCTCCCTGATGGGAGGATCCCTATAGGAACATCGCCCCATGCTGAACAATGTGGATCCTGCCTTTGCAAGAAGCATGTCAATTGCCAAGATGGCACATTGCCATGAGAGGTCTGCATGCCCTGAAAAATGGAGATAACAAGTTACAGCTGAATCCAAATTATTGAAAGTATGTTGAAGTCACATGATATACTCGGTGAAAATTTTTTGACTCTTGAATTCACATTGTTGGATTTAAGCTATTTTCCAAGGTTTAGACTAACATTCCCAGTCTTGACTCAACCTGATATGTCAAATGGGTTTCAAAACAAGATCTTCCATTCCAAGCTTTGCTTCCCTTCACTTTTACATTATCAGTTAAAGGCTTTTGTGCAATCTCACTTGCCGGATGCCTGGGTTATTTTCTCCATCACCCAGTACATTCAACATTGGTTTCTATTCTGTTCCTTGGTCAACCTAGAGTAGCTAGCACTTAAAAGGTTCTCATCTATATGACTGTTGAGTAAATGAATAGATGTGTCCAATTTGTTAGTAACTACTTCCAATTCTACCTTGACAAAGTCTCCTGACTCCATTGCTTCTTTCAAATACACAGGCTTGTTTCATCTATTGAAAACATTATAACATTCCACTTTGGTTGTTGCAACAATCTCCTAACTGGTCTTCCTGTCACTGCTAGTGTCTTATCTCTACCTGTCGTTCCCCTTCTTATTAATTATCCATCTAATGCCAATGTATTTATGTCCCTCCTTTGCTCAAAGACTCCAGGGGCCATTCATTGCCTACAGGATGATGCCAGGACTCTCACTGTGTGAGAATCTCATCTAGTTTGTGTATGTAAAATAAGACTGACGGGGGCTCAAACCCTCATTCTCTATAGTTCTTCCTCCCTACACCAGTCTCTGTAACTCAGCCTTGGTGGTCTTCTTTCTTCCCATCTGCATCTCCATTTCAGGCTATTTTGCCACTCTCAACCTCTGTAAATGCTCCTGTCTCTATTTAAAATGTTCTTTCTCTTCATTTCCGTTTGGCAAACCCCTACTCATTCCTATTCCAAGACCTGGCTGGAATGTTATGTCTGTCCTAAATCAGCTAGTATATTAGTAACCCTTTACTTTGGTTTAACTACAAAATTTTGTTGCATCTCTATGAAAGAACTTACTATTCATTCAATTATTTTTTTTTGTACTACATTAAATCGTTAATATATACAGTTGTATAATTTACCAAACTGACCTTCTACAAATTACCTACCAACCTCTTTGTCCCTCAGTTTCCTCATCTGTAAAAGAAGGAGGCTAATAGTAATAAATATATCTTAGGATATAATGAGATTTATATGCATTACAGGTATGTATCATGCATAGAGAAGTGCCTAGTAAACACTCAATAAATGTTAGTTATTTTTCTTATTTTATTAAGTCCTCATGATAATTCTATAAAGTAAGTATTGTTATCCTTATTTCACAATGCAGATGCTGAGGTCCAAAAAGTTTAAAAGACTTGATCAAAGATGCAGAACTGATAAGTGGAAGAGCAGAGGTTTGAAGCTGAGTCACTAGGCTCTGGAAACCCAAGCTCCCACCAGCATACGGTGCTGCTACTGCAGTTCGATTTGTTTGCATATCTGCCTTCCCTGGACACTTAGGGAGCACTTGCTAGTGTAACATCAGTATCTAGCAGAGCATTCAGCACACAGGAGGTACATAATGAGTGAATATGTGAATAAACATGATTAGTATGTATTTTAGCATTGGGATTGGCCATCAAAAGTCGGTCCTGAAAGCACATTCCCAACAAGAGTACAGTTAAGTTTTTCAGCTCTGCCATGCACATCCTAAGAGGTGGGCCACAGGGGAGCAATACAGGATGGTGGATCTGTGAATGAGTCTTGACTCCTCTTCCCCTTCTTCTGTTTCCCTGGAAGCAGCTTCCAGTGTTAGTGATGAGTAAGTCACCTATATGATTTTTAGTCTGTATCTCTAGAGTCCAAGAAATGTCACATTCTCTTATTTCTCTAAATCAATTTTATTCTGATTTTGGTCCTTTATTACCTGGCTGGTGAGAAATTCAATCTCATTCATTACTGAGATTTCCTTTCATTCTCTGTGTGATCTAAAATAATCTCAGGAATACAAGATGATGCTGAGAATGGGGGAAGCTTAGATCCTTTGTTTAGGTTGTTCATCTTTGCTGTTGCTCCTTATATTTCTGGCTATTATTGTTGAGAGTTAAGCCTATTCAGAGACACCCTGCTTTAGTGGCCAACTCTTGTCTACACACTTGCATGAGGAGACATCTGATTTTACCCATCTGGACCAGCCTCTGCAAGCGTTTCAATACGTCTGCCATAAGAAAAGGTAATGTCACAGAAATCCTCATTCCCATCTCTACTGTTAAATACTCCAACCTTCCCTCTGGTCTGGAAACTTCTTCCCTTTTTTCCTTACCTTCTATCAGAGCACCTCCTTTATCCATCCCCTCCTAGCTGGTCCAAGATCACTCAGCACAACCCCCCTCTGATGGATTTTTAAAACTCACTTTCCTTTGGAATATGGTGGCAGAAAGAGACGCTAATTCTTGTTAGTATTTACCTTATACTACACCTACTTATATAGATGCATGTGTTGCAATGGCAGAGCAGGTAGTATACAATAGTAGAAATAGGAGTGGAAGTGTGGGGAAGGAAACAACCCTAAAATATCTCTTTGTATTTTCCTGTCTCTCTATGTCTTCACTGCCTTCTCAGTTTCTCCATTCTTACATGATTATTTTTCTCATTTTGCAGACCTATAGTGGGAGTTTTCTTAGACTGTGTAACAAAGCAGGACTGAATCCTATTTTCTCATCTCCAAGGGGCTTATTGAAAAGAATAAATCATTTTTGGTCTACATGTTACCTTTGAGTTTTCTTTTGAAAGCCCCTGTGTAAATTTGCAGACTTCACCTGAGCAAAGAAAGCCTCTGGCATTTCTTATTTGGCAGCCTTCTTGCAGTTACTTCTGTGTTGAAATACAGCAAATAATTTAATTTTATCTCTTCCTGTACATTGCTTTTAAGTTTTCTGCTAAAGGCACATCCCACTTTAGGTGAATTTTGTAGGGCTTAGCAGTCCTGTTCATTTTTCATTTTATTCACCTTAGACACTAGGTGGTATATACACACTCGTTAATATTTGGTACTTAACTAATGAGGCTGTGGTTGTACCTATGAAGCCTTAGTCTTCTAATTTTATCCCTTATAAAGGTGATGGATGATATTAATGAGGAGGTTTGCTCTAGATCAATGGAAACACCTTCACTATTCAACAAAAGTTTCATGGTGAGAGGAAGGTTTCTGTCTCATAGTATTTCTGGATGTTGAGCATCTAATATAAAACATTTTCTTCAAAAAGCCTCAAGGAAAATGTCCTTTAGAAATAAAAGTCTTGAAGAAGATGAAGAAGTCATCTATCTGAGTCTAGCCTACTTCTCAGACATTCTATTGCCACATGCTCATGGGCTCCAGGATGAGCTCACGGTCAAACATAAAATTCTTATTAAGGACCAAAGCTTCAAGGTTGCCAAGGTTAGTTGCTCTGGTGCTTGGACGATGCTGACTACACCAATAATGACATCTAACCTAATGAAACTGTCAATGAGAGGGCAAAGCCTCTGAGTACAGGCTTAATAATCAGAAAGAGTGAGGGACCTGGATTTCTATATTCTCTGTCATTTACAGTTTGCCATCTGGAATGAACCACCAGTGAGCAGACCTCTATGTACTAGGTCAGAAATTACCTGGATGAAATTCTGGGTCACGCCTGATGAAAAATTACATTTTTTGAACATGTGTAAACTGTCAGACACTGTGTTAGGCACTTTATAGACACTGGATCTTTCATATGAGTTAATGTTGTTAAGTGCTTAGCATAGTGCCTGGCACATCATAAGTACACATGGGATGGAGTTATTATTATTGCTGTTACTGTTTTTGTTATTCTTCATGACAGTATTATAAGATTAGCTTTACCGTTTCTCTTCTGCTGATGAGAAACCTGAGATCCAGAGGGGTTAAAACCTTGCAGCACTCAAAACAAAAGGTGGGAGCATGTCAAAGGGAGGCAGGGACCAACCTGAAAGAACTCCCAGTGGCCAAAGCTGGGACGATTTGAGTAATAAAATAAGTGATACCATATTGAATTTAATCCAAAGTGCAAAATAAATATCCATGAGTCCATGCTGATATAAATAAATGATCAAATAAGTAAATAAATGGGGGAAAGGAAACAAATCTTCTGTACAGAAGAATTCCAAATAATTTATGAGCTGCTGTTCCCTGTAGGGAGTGCAGCTCAATCTTTCCTCTACCACCTGAAGCGGACTGTGTTTAATGACTAGTTCCCAAAGATAAGTCACGTTGATAGCATGCACTGTTGATATGATGTGATATGAATAAAATTTAACTTCTCTAAAGACCTATAACTCTAGTATAACCATAAGAAAAACATCAAACAAAATCAAATGAAGAGATATTCTGCAAAATACTTCACTGGTACTCCTCAAAACTGCTCAAGTTGTCAAAAACAAGGGAAGTTAGGAAGGGATGAATACACAAAAGATTTTTAGGGTAGGAAAAGGCTCTCTGTGATACAATAATGTGGATACATGTCGTTATACATTTGTCTAAACCCACAGAAGTTACAACATTAAGAGTAGACCCTAGTGTAAACTACGGGCTTTGGGTGATGATGATGTAGGTTCATCAATTACAACAAATGTAGGACTCTTGTGGGGCATGTTGATACTGTGGGAGGTTGTGATTGTGGGGCCAGGGGGCACATGGGAACTCTTTGCATCTTCCTCTAAATTTTGCTGTCAACATAAAACTGCTTTTTTTTTTTTTTTTTTTTTTTTTTTGAGACTGAGTCTGGCTCTGTCGCCCAGGCTGGAGTGCGGTGGCCGGATCTCAGCTCACTGCAAGCTCCGCCTCCCGGGTTCACGCCATTCTCCTGCCTCAGCCTCCCGAGTAGCTGGGACCACAGGCGCCCGCCAGTTCGCCCGGCTAGTTTTTTGTATTTTTTAGTAGAGACGGGGTTTCACCTTGTTAGCCAGGATGGTCTCGATCTCCTGACCTCGTGATCCGCCCGTCTCGGCCTCCCAAAGTGCTGGGATTACAGGCTTGAGCCACCGCGCCCGGCCAAAACTGCTTTTTAAGAAAAGTCTTGAAAAAAAAACAACCAACCAACCAGCCAACCAGCCACCCAACCAAGCAATCAACAATCAAACAAACAACAACAAAACCAAGGAAATCATGAGAAAGTGTCATAACCAGTTGAGCCTAAGGAGACATAAGAATAAATCAAATGTAGTGTACTGAATGGGACCCCAGTACAGAAAAAGGTCAACACACACACACACACACACACACACACACACACACACACACACACCCCAAAACCAAAAACAAAAAACTAGTGACATTTAAATAAAGTGTGGTGTTCTGTTTATGGTAATGTACCAGTGTTAGTTCTGTAGTTGTAACAAATGCTCTGTGGTTATACAAGGAACTAACTACAGGAGGAAGTTGAGTATGGAATATATGGGAAATCTCTGGACTATCTTTGCGACTTTTCTGTAAATCTAAAGCTCTTCCGAAATAAAAAGGATTAAAAAAATAAAAGTTGTGCAGATTACCAGGATTCAAGTCTAAGTCTTCATATATATAGCCCAGATTCTTTCTATACTTTACAGACTCATATTTAATGAAATTCAACTTTTTAAATGTATTTAGGTTTGAAATATAATTTTCAAAAAGACAAAAGCATGTGTCTCATACAAATACAAAATGAACATGTGCCAACAATTTTATTCTTCATTTTATTAATGAGAGAACCAAGTAACATTTGAGAAGCTAAGCATATATATCTTTTTAAAAAAAGATAAGATTACTGGGTTAGTGAGAAAACTAATTAATATCTCACACGGCAATAAACAGAACCACTGGAGTTTTTGTTTCACTGACCAGAAATTATTTGTATCTTTACCTGCAAAAATCTACAAATTAATCTCTGCCCCTAAAAAGATGTAAAATAACCCAGTCAATAGGAAGTTAAGCCCAGGATTGCACAGAAATAAAGCTCAGTAATCCCTTTTGTTTACAGTTTAGGGTATTTTTGTCATAAGTCTCTTTCTCATCCTCAGTGATTATAATCTTCAAATATTTTTCTTGTTTTCTTTTTAATGTAGACTTTAAACAATTATTAATTTTTAATTTTTGTGGGGACACAGTAGGTGTATATATTTATGGGGTACATGAGTCATTTTGATATAGGCAGGCAATGCATAATAATCACATCATGGAACATAGGGTATCCATTCCTTCAAGCATTTATCCTTTGTGTTATAAACAATCCAGTTACGCTGCTAGAGTTAACTTAAAATGTACAGTTGAATTATTGACTATAGTCACCCTATTGTGCTACCAAATACTACATCTTATTCATTCATTCTATTTTTTTTTTTTTTTTTGAGACGGAGTCTGGCTCTGTCGCCCAGGCTGGAGTGCAGTGGCTGGATCTCAGCTCACTGCAAGCTCCGCCCCCCGGGTTTACGCCATTCTCCTGCCTCAGCCTCCCGAGTAGCTGGGACTACAGGCGCCCGCCGCCTCGCCCGGCTAGTTTTTTGTATTTTTTTTTTTTTTTTTTTTTTTTTTTGAGACGGAGTCTCGCTCTGTTGCCCAGGCTGGAGTGCTGTGGCCGGATCTCAGCTCACTGCAAGCTCCGCCTCCCGAGTTCCCGCCATTCTCCTGTCTCAGCCTCCCGAGTAGCTGGGACTACAGGCGCCCGCCACCTCGCCCGGCTAGTTTTTTGTATTTTTTAGTAGAGACGGGGTTTCACCGTGTTCGCCAGGATGGTCTGGATCTCCTGACCTCGTGATCCGCCCGTCTCGGCCTCCCAAAGTGCTGGGATTACAGGCTTAAGCCACCGCGCCCGGCCATTCATTCTATTTTTTTTGTACCCATTAACCATCCCACCTCCCCCTCACCCACCCCCTCCACTACCAGTACCCTTCCTAGTGTCTAGTGACTGTCCTTCTACTCTCTATCTTCATGGGTTCAATTGTCTTGATTTTTAGCTCCCACAAATAAGTGAGAATATATGAAGTTTGTCTTTCTGTGCCTCACTTATTTCACTTAATGACCTTCAGTTTCATCCACGTTGTTGCAAATGACTGAAACTTGTTCTTTTTTTATTGCTGACTAGTACTCCATTGTGTGTACATACTAAATTTTGTCTATCCATTCATCTGTTGATGGACACTTAAGTTGCTTCTAAATCTTGGCTATTGTGAACAGAGCTGGAACTACCATGTGAGTGAAGATATCTCTTTGATATACTGATTTCCTTTCTTTTGTGTATATACCCAGCAGTGGAATTGCTGGATCCTATGGTAGCTCTATATTTAGATTTTTGAGGAACCTCCAAACTGTTTTCATAGTGGTTGTACTAATTTTCATTCCTACCAACAGTGTATGAGGGTTGTATTTTCTCCACATCCTTGTAAGCATTTGTTACTACCTGACTTTTGGGTAACAGCTATTTTAACTGAGTGAGAAGATATTATAGTTTTGATTTGCATTTCTCTGATGATCAATGCTGTTGAGCAACTTTTCATATGTCAAATATTTTTCTTGGTCACACAAAGAGTCTGGTTTCCTTATGCTTGGCCTGATTACTTGCAAAGGTACAGCAAGAGTGCTAATTAACCACACAGTCCTCCTTCAACTGGCTTTGCAGATCCAGAGTTGTCCAGAGCATTGACATCTACTAATGCCTGAGAATTAGCTTTGATGAAAATTTTCATAAGGAGTCTCACATTGGACTTTCAAAGATGCATATTATTTAGTCTCGTTTCTAAAGGCTAGAAAACCAAGGCTAAGATACTCCATCATATTTGATCTACAGTTACTGTAAAGTTGGATAATTTTTTCTCTTTGGGGCCTTTCAAGTTTGCTAAGGTTTCTGGTTTGCCTGGGAATGACCTTCCTCTCCACCTTTGGGGTTGGGTCCCTCTAAGCAGATTCTGAGCCAGTGCTTTTTAGAGGGACTGTATAGGCATTGGCTCCACATGTGAAGTCAATCCTTATTTTTAATAGAAATTTATTAT